>NC_056523.1:208591637-208663456 GCF_019175285.1 Sceloporus undulatus
GTTTCTTCTGTCTTTCAGGTGTTTCTCAGGGTGCATCTACATTGTAGAAATACTTTAAATACTTGAAGGGATGTCATATTGAGAAAGGAGCAAGCTTGTTTTCTGTTGCTCCAGAGAACAGGACTCAGACCAATGGATGCAAAATACAGGAAAAGAGATTCCACCTCAACATTAGGAGGAACGTCCTGACAGTAAGGGCTGTTCGACAGTAGAACACACTCCTTCCTCGGAGTGTAGTGGAGTCTCCTCCCTTGCAGGTGTTTAGGCAGAGGCTGGGTGGCCTCCCTGTTTTTGCATGGCCTTCCGAATGGCTAGTAGTGGTTTGAGTGTTGGATTATGACTCTGGAGACCAGGATTTCCATTGCCAGCTCAACCATGAAACTCACTAGATGAGCTTGGGCAAGTCACATTCTCTCAGCCTCAGAGGAAGGCAATGGCAAGCCTGCTCTGAACTAACCTTGCCAAGAAAACCCCATGATAGGTTTGTCTGAGGGTCACTATAAGTTGCAAACAACTTGAAAGTACACAGTACAATGCTGATAGAATCAATACCCACATTCAGCAAAACAGCACATCTCCTTTCTTGGCCTTACTTTGGAGGGGGGAATTACTGATATGCTTCCTTATTAATGCTCAGTGGGAAAAAAAGGACAGCTCCTGCCTTGAAAATATCAGTGAAGGATATATGTTCAGTTATCTGACACTAGGAAAAAATAGTGGAGTAATAGCTATGGATGTAATAGGAATAATAGCCATAGACACAGAACTGCTGTGGAGATGACAAATTCCTATTAATACTCGATGGCTGATATGAAATGCATAAAATAACACTTATTTTCATGGTAAGAAGCTACTTTAAAAAAAATACCCTACAAAACACCACCTAAAGCTAGGAGCTCTTGATTTAAGCATGCAGAAGGAATGATGACTAAGTCCAATTCGGAGGAGCTTTTAAACCTGGTTTTGCTAATGAGGTTCACAGTGCATTAAGATTCATTAATGGGAATAAAAAGGCGAGGGCCAACATCCTGAAACCTCAATTTCTCAAAATTACTGCCTTGCTTATTTCCAAACCCTGTTGCCAGAATGTTTATTACCTTGCATTTTCTGTGGTTAAATAACCATTCAGTCAGGGGGAAAAGTGCTGGGGGTGAGTTTATTGTAGAAAGATGGGAGCAAACTTTCTTGAAATACTCACTTGTTCCTCTGTTACCTTGTATGACCTGAAACTGCTAATGCTTTCTTTAAAAATTACCCTTGCTTTTTCTCTCCCCTCCCTCCTCTGTTCTTTCTCTTTCTCTTTCTCTTTCTCTTCCTCCTTCTTCTCCTATGGAAGGAGTGTTATATCCAAACAAAAGAAGCTCTTATTATAGCATTCTATGATTCGTTTGTTCTTACTATTAGCTAAGGTCTTCAGGGCTGACCCTAACAGTAGTGTCATCCCTAAAGGTCTTAGCTAGCAATAGAAAGAGACATAGAGGACATCTAGAGATCAGGCACAATAATATAGCTTAAGTACTGGATACGTACACCTGGAAGATGGCAATCTTTTAGATACTGTTGGGAGTGAAAAAGCGAGCAACAATGTTCTGCATGATCACCAAAGTAAGCTTCAAGAAGGCAGTAGTGGCACAGATAGTGGGATGACCTAGATCTTTTCTCTCTTGTCTATCTATCCTATCCTCACCTGTGGGGCAAATATATACTCTCAGAGATAACATCAATTCCACTGCCTGCTAGTCCTCTTCCAGGCATGCAGCCCAGCTTCTACTATGTATTCCAGCATTTACAGACTGAGGTTAACAGCCGTAGGTGATAAATGCTGGACTCCACAAAAGAAACAGAAGAAATATCTCAAGATGTTAAAATGATGGTTGTTTCATTAAGTTGTTTTTTCTTTTAATATCCCAGGCATTTGAGCCTATGTATACCCCTAAGGCTTTTTTCAGGGGCTATTTTGAATGAAAGATCTGAAATTTCTGGCTGAGGAATTCTCAAAGCATTTACAGTTTTTCACTTGTGGAGTAAATGATTTGACTGTTCCTGCTCCAGAAAATTGTAAACTTCGATTGTAAATAGCCTCCTTAAGAAAGCCTTAAGAGCATACACAGTGTGATATGTATTAAGCTTTCTGAAAGCCATTTTGGCAAAAGAGCCAAAATCTGAGAAGGGAGAAAGGCTACAGCAAGATAAGAACTGAGAAATGGTACACCATGAGAGGAACAGTGAAGAAGAGGGGTCCACATTTGTGGCTTCATGACTGAAGAAAGCCCCCAAATATTTAGCCTCTTGAGATGGACGCACATCTAGAGAATGGGCACAATAGTATAGTTTACCAACTGGATATTTACACCTGGAAGATGGCAGTCCTTTAGATACTGGTGGAAGTGAAAAAGAGGGCAACAATGCTATGCATGAAGAGCAAAGAAAGCATCAAGAAGACAGTAGTGGTACAGATAGTGTGATTACCTGTATTTTTCAAGAGAGGAAAAATACAGGTAATCACACTATCTGTACCACTACTGTCTTCTTGATGCTTTCTTTGCTCTTCATGCATCAGTCCTATCTACATCAGTCCTATCTACATCCATGAGGCAAATACTGTCGTCCCTCCTAATGCCCGTATCGGAGATCTGTGCTCTTGAAAATGCACGGATCTGAGATCCGCACCCTTGAAAATATGTGGAGGGGTGACCTCTGCTATTTGCAATGATGCGCATGCCCATGCTTGTGCGTATGGGGCCTATGGGGCTTGAATAAGTGCAAGTCTCTGTTTTTGTGGGGTTGGTGATCTGGAATGGATCCCCTGCAAAAACGGAGGGCCAACTGTATATACTTGCAAAGATAACATCAATTCCAACTCCTGCTAGTCCTCTTCCAAACATCTCTCAAGCCATGTAGTACCTGATGTAATCTTCTTAGCCTTAGATTGGGGATTCCTAATCTATAGTCCAAGGACCATAGGAACTCTTCCATGGACTGGAGAACACCCCCCCCCTTAATTTTCTTCCTGTAACATTGAACATTGTGTTGAAGTACCTTTTTCCTCCTGTGATGGGAGTCCATATCTTTTCATCAGGTTCTCAAAGGGATCCATGATGACAAAATAGTTAGGAACTACAACCTCTGGTGGTGTTCCTATAATATAGCTCTTTTACTTTTACTTCCTCGGTGCTCTTGAGGCTGACATACAGATGCTGCACCCACTCCTTTAAGGGACTACTCTGCCCAGAATGAAAGCGCTGTCTCTTAAACACTTTCCCTGAAAGGAAGAAATACTTCCTGCCAAAAGATGGCCATGATAAATTGCTGTATTCTGCTTGCTGAGCAATCACATCTCTTTAATTCTTGTCCTTTTTTTCTTGCCATCTTTTTCTTGCATATGTATTTTATTGACATCATAACCTTTTAATATTTTCCAGATGCTTTATCAATAAATAAGTTTCCCTTAAAGAGCTAGTTGGAGGGAACAACCTGCTTACGCTTGCATTGTATACTTTTATCACTTTGCTTCCCTAGGCACTGAGGGAACAGTACAAGTGTGAGAAAGCTAAAGATTTACAGCTTTCCTTAATGCAGAGAATGCAAGAGGTAGAGAGACAGAGATTCCATCTGTACAAATTCATTTGGCATTTTTCAAAGGCAGTCTTTTGGGTGAGAGTTATTTCAAATGCAGTGCTTTATACAGGTCTGATTTCCTTTACTTTAGCATTTCCTAATACGTAATTGCTTTTTTTTTTCTGGGTTAGGGATAGGTGAATCTCTTAGGAAAGTAAAAGAAATTCAGTTGATTTTTTAAAAAACAAATTTATCCAATTTGGAGTCTGTCAGGCTAGTAAGAAAATAACCTTTTTTTGTCATCAGGTGAATAAAATATATGATCCAATGGGAATATACAATGCAAAATACTTTTATTAGGTCAACCAGAAGGTGCAGGAAAAGGGTAGCTTTTGAAGCTCACAGGTTTCTTCATCAGAGAAAGATGGTTAAAAAATGTACAGGGGAAACAAAAATGAAACTGGCAGAGTCACAAAAGCATGCAGGTCTGTACTTTCTGGTTTTGAATGCTACAATAAGAATATGTTCATACAGGCAGATAGCTGGCTGCCGTCTTACAAAGTGAAGCAGAAAAGCAACAGGGAGGAAGACTGTAAAACAAGGCAATAAAATTTCAGTTCTCAATTCTAGCCAAAAAGTCTCTTCCCTTGATATCTGTTCTGACCCTGTACAATGAAGTGGAAAAAGCCCTTATTTTTGGTTCAGTGATCTTCCTAGGAAGATCCTGTCTTGCAGGTCTGGAGATACCTAAAGGATGAGTTGTTCCATCTTTGTGAACAAAAACCCTATCACTTATTTTGGCTTTTTCTTATTTTTATACAAAAAGCATTTTATACGCACACACAAAAGAGAGAAATGTTCTCTTTCATGCAAAATCAAATGTTTCTCTGCTGCTTTTTTTTTTTTTTTGCAAAAATTTCTGAAGTTAAAAAATATACAAGGCTCTTGTAATCCCAGTCAGCAGAGTGAAAACCTTGTAAACCTTTTTCATATGAGAGAACAAAATCAGTGAAGATTTACACCTTGCTTCTAATGTACGTATCTTGCCATTCCATTTCACTGACAATATACATTGTGCATATATTTTTAAAGCATCAGATATGGTTCTTTATACATCTACATAGGCTTTGGTTGTCATGCTGTAAGAGTTTAGTGACTGGATGGGGACTCCTAATCATGGGTTGGAAGGCCACGCTTTTCAATGGATCCTGAGGAAGAAAATAGTTAACAAAGGATGAAAGCAATGTTGCACATGGTATGGGCAAGACTACCACTGATTTTCATAGATTTGGGACCATTTCTATTATTTCCTTTGAAAAACAGTCTACCGCAGCTGTGGCTTAAAAGTTGTTTGGCATCTGTTGGTGATAGTTTTCACGTGTGTGCCAGCCGCATTTTAAATTTGAATGGTTTAGCACATTTTAAAAAATGAAATGGAGATTGCTCTTCCCAATGTAGGTTTAATTTTGTTAATGTAGCTTAGTCTGTCTTATTCATTTTGGGGGGAAAGCAATATTAGCTTCCAATTGCTTGGTGAAAATTTGGACTCCACTAAGCGTGTATTTTTGCCCTCTGTGAATTGTCCCATAAGCACAGTGACTCAAAAAGAGATGGGCATAATAATAAGTCCTTTATAAGAAATTTGATTCTGCTGATTTAGTGTTTGAAAGAAGACTATAGGGAAATTAAATAGCTTTCTACGCCGGACTCTTCTCTTCTCCTGAAACTCTGCTTTCAAAAGCAGAAAAAATGCTCAGGTTCAGTATTGTGAGCAACAACACTATACTTTCCTTCAGGAGAAAAACTAATATCAGCTAAAAGGGGGGAGTGATTCTATTCACTCCAGCCCAAACACACATGATAGTAAGACGGCGGGAATGGAATCTAGTTTGCAATGAAATATTATGCTAGCTAATAATCAGGAGTGGCTCTTGATACCAGGAAAAAGGAATGTGAGATGAGAACTGTGTGGACAGTTTGAGAGCTGTCAATATCCCACTTAGTGTATGCTGGCTATGTGCCAAGGATAAAGGATGTAATGGTTATAAAGGTTATAATGGTGCTGACCACAGGGAAAAGTAGGTCTAGTGAGCATGTGTCAGATTGAAGCCAATCAGGAATTGCCATCCTGGCACTCAGGGACCAATTAGACAGTGGCATCATATTAACTGGGAGCTTTAAATACGTACGTAAAAGTTCGAATGTGTGCTTGCTCTGCAAATGATTGGTGGGCACCCATTTCTGAGTAGAACTGAATAAAAGGTGATTGTACCCTCCATCCTTGTGTGTTTCATTGGCTAAAGTGCACCAGGCAACAGACCCTCTCTTTTTGGGGATATCGTTTTCAACACAACAGTGTGTGACAGTTTGATCACCAGCTAAATCACCAGAACAAATTAAAGCAATGGAGCTGTCTTGCTGGTAAACTGCTCAAAAGCAAAGTGCCAGAGCTTCATCCAGAAAAATTCTCTTAACTCGCCCTCTCCTCCACCAAACTGACATGTTTGCTTTGTTGGCTCTGGGAGAAGCCCAGGAAAAAAGTGAGTAGTTCAGAGGATCCTGGAAAGAGATTGAATCACAAACTGGGGAGCAAAAAAAATAGCTTCCTGCATAATCCTTGCTTTCTTTTCCTCAGAAGACTGACAGTCCAGCTCTGAAATTTGCTCACTCCCTGCATGTTGAAAGAGACCGCATGCAACCTCATCTTTCCAGCTGAACTTTTCCTGCTTTGCAAGCTTAAATAAATAAATGAATAAATAAATGCTTTATTTATACCCCTCCTCTCTGTCAAAAGGACAATTGAGGCATCTTACAGTTTAAAATAAAGCATACAGTATCCAATATCCCAATTATTCCCTCCCTCCCCTAAGATATCAATTAAACTCAATAATCATTAAAACAGTACAATTCAATAAACATCAGAGATGGGCAAATGGGGTTACAAAGTGCTCAGTGGGATGATGGATTCAATTGGTGGCCAGGTTTGCTATTCAGAAAAGGCCTGCTGGAAGACATCTGTCTTGACAGCCTTTTTAAAGCTGTCCAAACTGGGAATATGATGGATCTCATCTGGCAGGCCATTCCATAATCTGGGAGCAGTTGAAGAAAATGTCTTCTGGGTGGTTGCAGTCAACTGGTCTTTATAGGTTGCAGCAAATTCTTCCCAGAGGACCTGAGTGTGCAAGGTGGATTATATGGGAGGAGGCAAGCCCATAGATAGGTTGGACCCAAGCCATGTAGAGCTTTAAAGGTCATTACCAACACCTTGTACTGCACCCAGAAACTAATAGGCAGGCAGTGGAGCGATTTTAAAATAGGTGTTATGTGGTCACTTTTGGGTTTTTTCCCAGTGACCAGCCTGGCTGCCATATTTTGAATTCGACAGGCAGCTTGGAGGCACATACACACATACAAGGGGAATGAATAAAGTGTTCCTCCCATGCATTGCTTTTCCATTTCAACTTGCTTCCCTCTTTCTATTTTACAGCTGCTTGGTGAAAAATATTGAATATGTAGCTCTGCCATCTGTGAACTGTGTCATATGCACATTTATTTGAAAAATGAAAGGCGAATTAAGAACCATGGCTGCCTACAATGGCCGGGTATGCAATGATATTGCCAAGAAAATTAATCTCACTTTCTTTTCAGCGGATACCATTCTTCTACTAACTGGGTAGATCCATCTACTCAGTTGCTCATGGGCAAATCAAGCCTGCTCTTATTGTCAAGGTGATAGATTGTGAATCCATTCTTTTCAGCTTGCAAGTAGTTGGGTCAAAGCATGACAGTCTGATTACTGTGAAGTGTATTGCTTGTGACTGAACGGGGAACATCTCATTATGAGAGTGATGCCTCTTGGAGGGCAGGGTGTTCGTATCAATTTGGGAACAAAAAGGAGCCATTCTGAATTTCTTTTAATGCATTACCAGCATTTTTTACATTATTTTTTTACCATATATTGATATTGTTTGCTTCTGAGACTATTTAGTGCCACAATATCTTCTCAAGCATTGCATTTTTTCCTAATTAGCAGTACTTCCAATATGAGATTATGCAGCAGAGTCATAGGAGATGGATGAACAGCATTACTAGGGTGAGATGATGAACACAGGCTGCCAAATGTGTCATGGAAAGTCACAATCATGGAACATATGGACCTTCGGAAGCCATTGAACTGCAGCTGCTATCATCCTTCACCACTGTCTATGCTGGCTTGTGTGAATGAGAGTTTGCAGTCCAACATCATCTGGCCAGCCATGTGTTCCCAAATCCTTATAGTAAGTGGTGCAAAAAAGGTATGACTGATCAGGACAGTTTTTAAAACCAAGTGGCAGTATGCTGCATTAATGGACAGCACAGGTACAGCACACGGAAGATGAACAGATGTGGACAAAGTGCTGGTTATGACCTATAAAGCCCTATGTAGCTTAGGCCCCAGCTATCTGACAGACCCCAAGTCCCCATATGAGCACACCTGAGCTCTGGATCCCCAGGAGAGGCCATTTTGTCAGTTCCAACACTTTCACAGGCATATTTGGTGCAAATACGATATAGAGCCTATTTGGTGGTAGCCCCTAGACTTTGGAACTCTCTTCCTGGAGCAGCTAGAATGCCCCCCCCCCATTTTTGTTGTTCTCCCATTTGCACGAAGAGGCCATTTTATGACAGGCTTGTGAGAACTAAATACATTTTTCAAGAAATGTCTTTTCTGTTTTATAGTTTACACAACTATTTTGTATGTGAAAATCACTGTATTTTAAATCAGTTTGGTTTTCTTTTGGAATCTTCATGTCATATTTTCCTAAATAAAATGATTTAACTGGGGGCTGTTTTACTTGTAGGTACCCAGCATGATGCAGTGCCTTGAGCACTGAACAACAACTCTGGAGACCAGGGTTCAAATCCCTGCTCAGCCATGGAAACTCACTGAGTGACAATGGACAAGTCACATTCTCTCAGCCTCAAAGGAAGGCAAAGCCAAACCCATTTTAAACTAATTTTCCAAAAAAGCCTGTGATAGATTAGTCTTAGGGTCACCATAAGCTGGAAACGACTTGGAGGCACACAACAACAACGACAACAACAACAACAACTGTTAGTTGTTTCTTCTCTCCATTTTTGTCTCTGCTTCATCCAATGAAAATTGTCTCATTAAACCTCTGCATGGAGCACAGCCATCCTAGATATTTTATAGGATTGTTTTCATAGGTAACATTTCATGCACCTGAAAAAATGGTCTGTAGTCCAGTTTTCTTTTCCTTTCCTTTCCATTGTATACTGAAGCTCTCCTTTGTATACTGAAAAAGGCCAACACAGTTATCTCTTTGAAAACTGCGGATCTGCTATTCCTGAAGATCTAACTGGACATACAGGAAAATAAAACTTTCTAAAATGTGTACTTAAATGTTGAGGAGGCAAATGTCACCCCCACCTCCCATCCCAACACGAGGAAGACAGAAAATTAAACACAGTCACACTTTTCACTTTCCTTTTTGAAAATTTTGTTATACTTCAGTGAAATCATATCTGTACCTTAGGTATGAAGAAACCATAGATGTTGTTGGAAAGATAGTAATTGCAAATACCATGGGATGTTTAGAAACCATTAAAATATACTGGAAATGTGAGATGCTGTCAGTATATTCTAAATTATGTTCTTTAATGTGGAATAAGCTGCATACTAAGCACCCCCAAGAACATTAATATTTCACTTATAGTGGATGTTTGTTCTTACATATGTTTCTGCTGAATTTATTATTGTTGGGACTGGTGATTTGCTAAAGTATTTTGCTAAAGAAATATTTAAATGTTTTGGGAAGAAAATCTTTTAAATTTCAGCTTATGCTATTTCTTTTCATCTAAGAACTGTTCTTATTTGCTTATATGAATTTATGCCACTGTAAACTCAATGCCTGCAAACGTATTGCCAAAAAAATGCTTGTGCTTCCAAGGCTTTTAGTGTGGCAAACAAAAGGGAAAATAGACTTTACATCTCTGTCAGTGTTAATGCCAGGTGGAGTTTTATCTTCAAGACAGATTTGACTTTCCTTTAGCATCCAAATACTTGTAGGAAGAAAAGGAGGAGAACTAGAATGAACTGGATATAATGAACTACAGAAAGCCAATATATTACAGCTCTTAGTTATTAATAGTAATGTGCTCAATGGCATGATGTTTCAGTGGGCCTGGGCACAGCTAAATGTCAGCTTTGGAACATTGTCAAATAACATTTTCCCATATCGTGGAAGAATGGAAACATGAGAAGGATGGAAACACGAGAAAATTCATGTACAATTTCACAGTGGCAGCTAGTGGGCTCCATGTCCTCAGGGCAGTGAATCTCCATTCAGTCAGTATTTAAAAGATCTATCTGAGGCATTGAATATAATTAAGAGTAAGGGCCAGGGCCTTGAATGGATACTTTAATGTCCAAACTAAAACAAGGACTAGATACACTGTCCCACTGACATGGAATCCACCAACTATGACTGTCTACCATCATTTGCCAGCTTTCATTTGCCATGTCCTAGACATGGAGAAACATGACAAAAATATATTGGTTTTTTGACACTCCCATGACTTGCATTTCCAGAATTTGCAAAGATTGCCACAATGCCATTCCTGAATTGGTTTGTGATTGGAAGGATACTTTTAAATCTACCATCTGAAAGCCTTATGTGACTCTCAGATGAGAAATGGGGATGAGACAGAACTTCTCAATAATCCAAACAACTGACTGGAAGAAACCAAAAATGTCTGTAACTTTAAGTGCTCAACCCACAGTTAGGAAGGAACTTATTTGTTAGTCAATTAATTTTGCAACTCCAGTTAGCCATCCACATTTGCGGCTTTGACTTTTCCAGCTTTATTTGCAGTTTTGTGGTTTGGTCTGGATATCTAGTGATGCTCACCAGCAGCACACCTGATGCCCAGCTGGAGCCAACAGGAACATCTGGTGAGGATCACAGGATAATGCCCCTTTCATCTGATTCATCCATAAACAAGGACACCAGTCACTCCTGAAAATGGTAAGAGTATCATATCCAGCATATCTGTCAAACTGGTATGAAGGTAGTCATTCAGAGACTATAGTCCTAAACTAGACTGACCCTATCATGAGGCAAGGTGATCTGACTACCTCACATGGCAGATGTTGTGGGTAAAATTCATGAATGGATGTTCTTCCTGAATACCTCTGTTGGAGGACAGAATTGTGTATGTAACACAACCTGTTCAGGACCTCATAGAATAACCTGCTGCTTCCATTGTGATAGGACACATTACCCACTGACCCGTGTTCAAATTAGAGACAAATCACTAGGCAGTTTAGTCATCTTGTCCTTTGCCTCAAGTAGCAAAATATCTTATGATGGCTCTGCCATTGGCAACAGACTTTCATGCTTATGGGATCCACATAGATCTTCCTAGAACCCCAAGATCTAGCAACTGGACTTGTTGCAGAAAGAGAGGTGAATGATATATATTTAGAACAAAAGAATGGGGTATGTGTGAATGAATCTCATCTAGGTGGGGATTGTGGTAGTTGTTACTATAGGCAAGCAACTGGGAATTAGAACTCCTTTGTGAGGCACTTCAAATCACCTGAATGTCTATCATGATGTATTTCCTTTCCAACTGTCCTTTGCTGAAGACAGAAGGAAAGGTTGGTGGAAGCACCAAACATGATGAAACACAGAGGGAATGGAGAGTCTAAAAATAATTGAAAATTGAGTTTTAGAAGCTTCTAATGTGCTTCTGTGAAAAATCCCTGGTGAAAGAACAATATACATACAAATGCCTGAATCCTATCATTGATTCTAATAGAGTAGACCCACTCTCTAGGGATTTACTTATGTGTTGACTTGCCATTTAACAAATAATGGGTCCCCTAGGACTAATCAAGAAGATCTAACCATAGACACCAGTTCAATATTGTGTGTTCAAAAACAAACCAAAAACGCAAAAACAGCAGCTGACATCCTGTTCTTCCTGTCTTGTTAAATTCACAGGTATCTATTTGATATTAGAGTGTTCAGGAAAGTGTAAAATTAAATAATGAAAGTAATCAAGAGAGAGTTAATTCATAAACTCGCAAGCAGGCAGCTGAAATACTTCTGTCCATGTTGTCTTGCTCTTGTATAACTTAATGAATCATTTAACGCTTAAAATGTTTCCAGGTGAGAAGCAAAGTCTCTAACACATTTTCTGCACAGTGTATAATTTCCGCATTTCAATTACAGAGATAAAAATGTCTTCCCTAGAGTTCATCCATGAGACTTGTAATTTATGGTAAGGTTAAACACTTGGTCAGTGTGGAAGAGCTTGTTTAAAAGCAGCAGAACATGAAAAAGCGAGAGGGAGAGAGAGAAATGAGGGGCCAATATTTTGGCTAGTAAGTTTGAATATATATATATATATATATTATCCTTTTTCTCCTGGCTGCTGAAACTTGCAATCCTTGGAAGAACAATTCTTCCTCATCTCCCAGTATCTCCATCCAGCCACAGACCCTCAAATATACTCTTTCTCTCATACATCACTTCATCTTCTCTTGTCCCACCTTTTCTCCTGTATCTCCTAGTATTCTTTTTTGTAGAACCCATGTATTTTAATTAAAAACTCATGGTTTTCTACTGTGTGGTATCTATATATCTGGGACTTCAACTTTCAGAAATTGACTATCATTGTTCATGCAATCTAGGTCTTCTGGGAGTGGAAGTCCAAAACACCAAACCTTGGAAACGACTGATATAAACCAACACTGCTGTTTGTACTAGCCTTCCCCAGCATCTTGCTCTCCAGATCTTTTGGATTTCAAGTCCCTCTTTATGGCTGCAGTAACTTGGGATTACATGGGTTGTAGTTTAAAATAGCTGGATGAAACCTGTGTTGGGAAGTCTGACTCTGATATTCAAGGATGTATCCTTGCAAGTAAATACCATTAGGTCTGGACTGAATCAGCTTTCCCAGTTTAACTCTCCGATATTGTAGTAATTTAACTGCTACAACAGTCAGCTGATACAAACCAGTTGTCCATTTGTCACCTACATTCAGCTTATTATGAAGATGAAAAATACATTTCTGGGTAAACTGTGATTAGCTACCTAAACTATTAAATCAGAGACCAATTTACTTTGCTATTGGTCCAAGACATATGGTCAATTTCAGGAATGCCTTCATATTCTCCTAAATACAACCACATTGTTTGGTTTTGCTTTCTGAATCTCAAGTTTGTACTGCTACCAGGAAGGGAGGATTGGATTCATTTTAGTAGCCTAAAGTGGTTTTGTTTTTGTTTTTAACATACCTATGGCTGGATTTTACGTTATACATACTATCCTAAATGATTTCCAGAATTATGGGAGCCTGCTACTGCAGGGTGACTAGATGTTCTACTTACAAAGGTGGACAAGGCACCACAAAATGTAAGACCTTCAGGAAAAATGTAGGACATGACAAAATAAAAGCTAAAAACACTAATAGTAATGTAAATTCATGCTTCTCAATCATGCTCAAAGTGGAAGATATTTTGAAATTTCTCCTGGATATAAAGTTAAATGTAGGACATGTCCTGGAAAAGGAGGAGGTCTGGTCAACCTGTGCCACTGGAAGAGTACATACTGAAATGTTTGCTATTATAGACATATGCAACAGTACTACGCTAAGATGAAATAGCAAACATTGCTATATATACTGTTCCAGTAGCACAAGGTGACCAGACATCCTCCTTTTCCAAGACCTGTCCTGTATTTCAACTTTATGCCCAGGAGGAATGTCAAAATAATTTGTTGTTCATAGTTTCTGTATGTAGGCAGGTGACGCAAGGGAACCCACCTCATGGACTGCATTTATTTCATGATACGGAGCTTTGATTCTAAAGTGCAGTTCTCCAAACTTCACGGAAAGCTGCTTGACTTCAAGAGCTCTCCACTTCAAATCTTTCTCTCCAGTTCCTCACATCCTAATATACATACCAGACATTATCACACTAGCCTCATGTCTTACAGCAATTGCATGATGAAAGGAAACAGGAACATACCACTTTGAAAACATTTCTTATCACATCTCTTTTCTTTCATGCTATTGCAGTGCTTTGAATCACCCTCACCAGGTGTGATAAGTCTCTTCGCTGCAGTTCCAGCAATGCAGCAGTCAGTGCCATAAGGGGCCTGAATCTTTTCCTCTCCTCCTCCTCCCAAAGCAGGCTGACTCTGTACTTGTTGCCTTATTTGTTTTTAATTTTTCTATGTTTGCATAATTATGGCAAAACTGATTAAAATGATTATAAAATTATTTTTATTTTTATTTTATCATATAAATCCCTGACAAGCATGGAGGTAGCCTGCTTTGGAATAGTGAATGGGAAGGGGAAAGAGAAGGGGAATCATAAATAAGGATTTAAGGATCATAAATAAGGATGAATTGAATTGAATCCAATTGTGGGAAAAAGGTGGGATACAAATCCTTCAAATAAATAATAAAATAAGGATAACCATAAATAAATAAATAAATAAATAAATCAGTTTCCATCCTGCCACATGACTGTTGCAGCACCAGAATTGAAATGAAGAGCTTTTTGCACCAGTGCAGTTGTGTTATAATAGTGACAATGAGAGCTATTGACAGGTTTTGCCTATCAATGAAAAGGTGCATCACAGTAACCAATGAAATGCAGGGTAGCAGCAGGATAGATGTGACATTTTGTGATAAGCACCAGCCAAAGATGGTTTTATTTTGTTAAAATTCCTCTTTTTAGCCTCATGTGGTAAAGCACACTGTTGCAAAAAAACTAGGAGTGAATAAATCTATTTGTTCCATGCCCCCCCACTTGATGGTTTTGGCATCTGTCACCTCAAAATCTCCGCAATGCATTTCTGAAGAAATTTATCAAATGTGGTAAGTTAAACAACAAAAGAAATAAAATCCTCCCTGTCTACACTTGCTAAATTCAAGAAGTACAGGTGCTCCTAGTCTAGAGATGGCTGCATGCTTTCTGTATGGTCATACGGATGTTGAATAGATAGATCTTGTATAAAATAAAATAAAATAAAAAATAAAAAGGAGTAATCCTTCTGTGGGTTAATCTATCAGCTCTAGTTAGGGATCGAAAGAATATTCAAAAACATTTGGAAAATGTTGGGAAAATGTGTTTCCGAAGTGTTGAAAAACACTGATAGGGATCGACTTAGACAGATGAGAATCTGGTCATGACTTATTCCGTACAAAATTTGCACATTTTCATACAAAAAAACCCACAATTTTCCATGCACAAAACAGCAACATGAATTTCCTGTGCAGAAAATGCTGTTTCATGTGCAGAAAGTGTTGTTGTCTGTGCAAAAGTACTAAGTGCAGTTTTTTCACAGAATGAATCCTTAACTAAGATGTACTCTGAGTAGGAAACAGCATGATTTCTGTCCAGATATTATGTTCCTATACAAAAAATTCTGTATCCTGCTCACAAAATGTTGTTTTATGCGCAAAAATACCATATGTAAATATTGTGCAAAATAAGTCCCAAAATGCAAATAGTCTCTGAAAGCTGCACAGTTTTTGAAGACTTTTTTTTTCAATGAGAGGAAAAATTTTCTTATTGCTTCCTTTGAGGATGAAACTGATGAAGAATTACATTCCTAGTTCTTCTTTCTCCCACATTTGGTTAGGAAGGATTTAGGGCATTTTTTACAGAGTAGGGATAACCCCATCGCATGGTTCCCAAATATATCCATTTGCAGTTCACAATGTCTTCCTTGAAGATTATTCCAAAGACTCATTCACTGACTATGTTTCTGCTGTGGGCCAATTCAGTTCCAAGGCACCTGGTTAATCATCTAGTGAATTACTGCCATGCAATTATATTGCAATAAGGAAATTAATACAAGGCAATCTAGGTATCATTTCCATTTTTTGCATGTCTCAATTTGTTCATCATGCAAGTTTATGAGGGATCAGATGGTAGTAGTTGTAATATGATGGAAGGATGGAATTTGGCCCTCCTATGTTGCCTTTTTCTTCAGCAGAACTAAATATTCATGCCTTATGGCAAAACATTAAGCTACAACTGATGCTTTCTAATGCACTGGACATTTCGCATTCATGCTAAATGGCATATGGGGTTTTTTTTTGGGGGGGAGAGAATAGTTATTTGTATCATCTCTTGGTGATCCCCTTTTCTTGGTGCCCGCAGTGTGTGAGTCAGTATAATTGTGTCCAGGTCCCCAGTGTGCATCCATATTTAATTCTAAGGTGTCTTTTGTAGAAATAAATAGTTGCTTTCCATAAATGGCTGGTTCCAGTTAGTGTCCATGTCATGTGCATCCACTCTGTCTTCCCCATTGATTTTGTTACATTGTATTTCAAAGATGCACAACATCCATGAAAATTTAGATCAATGGTCAGCACTAAGTTTTAATCTTTTTAAAAATTCAGCTCCAAAACTTAGTTGGCATTTTCAATGATAACTGTGTGTGTATGTGTACAAAATCTATTTATTCTTCTTCTAAGAGGATAGTATATACAGTCTGAAAATATATCCAGTCTGGAAAATAAAATGAGTGATCTGTAGGAGCAAAAAGAATATGAATTGATTGGTACTAATGAACTGCCCATTGGAATGGTGTATATTGCACCAACATATATATGAACTTTGATATGAAAGCTGTATCCTATTTACTGTCAATCATTAAAATTTAATTCTCTTCAGATTATTCAGTAGGACTCATTAAAGTGGTCCCTCTCAGTCTCTATGCTGTCTGGTTTGCCATTTCCTAGTACAAATTAAATGGAACTAAGAGCTTCCGTTGACTCAGTAATTGGAACACAAAATTGAGGCTTCTGCAATAGTCCCAAACCCTGAGGAATGAGAAGAAAATTTTCAGAGGATTTCATTTTCAGAGAATTTACAGTCACTAACAGAGATGCCACTGCAGTCTAGGTCACAGCTTGAAAATGTCACTTTTTGGACTAACAGCCAGCAACTGGCCATGCTGGCTGGGAGATTCTGGGAGTGATGGTCCCCAAATTAACCCTTCAAAGTTTTGGTCAAATTATTTATTGTTTCAGTTGTTTTTGTTGTTATTATTATTCATGATTTGATATCCCACCTTTTCTCAGAGAAGCTCAAGATGGTGGCCATCATTTCTTCTCCACCAGCCAGAATTCCAGGGGTTCCTGAGGAATGCAGCTTCTGGTCTACCTTGCCACTTTGGGGGATAGGAGGGATAATTACAATAACTAACAAATTGAATTGCAACAGGGAGAAATGTAAGGTACTACATTTAGGCGGAAATGCATTGATCCAGGATGGGTGACATTTGGCTTGACAATAGTACATCTAAAAGGGATCTAAGGGTCCTACTAGACCACAGCCTGAATATGAGTCAACAATGTGATGCAGCATCTTAAAAAGCCAATGCAATTCTAGGCTGCATCAAAGGAAGTATAGTATTTAGATTGAGGGAAGTAATAGTACCTGCTTTGGGCAGGCCTTGCCCAGAATACCATGTCCAGTTCTGGGCATCACAGTTCAAAAAGGATGTTGACAAGCTGGAGCATGTCCAGAGGAAGGCAACCAAAATAGTGAAAGGTCTGGAAACCATGCCCTGTGAGGAGCAGCTTAGGGAGCTGGATATTTTAGCCCAGAGAAGAGAAGGTTAAGAGGTGACATGATAACCCTGTTTAAATATCTTCAGGATTTCATCCTGAAGATGAGCAACCTTGTTTTCTGCAGTTCCAGAGAATAGGGCCTGGAGCAATCGATTCAAACTGTAGGAAAAGAGATTCCACCTCATCATTAGAAAGAACTTCCTGACAGTAAGAGCTGTTCGACAGTGGAATGCACTCCCTCAGAGTGTGGTGGCATCTCCTTCTTTGGAGGTTTGTGAATAGAGGCTGGATGGCCATCTATTGGAGGATACTTTGATTTTGTACTCCTGCTTCTTGGAGGGGTTGGACTTCAGGGTGTTTGAGGTCTCTTCCAACTCTATCGTTCTATGAATTTGACCTTTTTCTAACCCAGAATTTTTGATGCATTAAACACTCCCCATGTCATCCTTGGATATTTTGCACATAGCAAAATCTCTCCTTTGCTCCAGACATTGGGCCTCTACCCATGGAGGGAAAGCCAGGCTGATGCTTGCAGACCCCATGGCCTCATAAAAATCAAAATTTTAAAATAAAGCAATCAGAGGAGATCAGGAATTTGATAGTTCCTTTCTTTCCAGATCTTTTTTTCCTTTTTTAAAAAAAGAAGTATAGAACAGTTTGTAAATTTCCTAATGAAGGTGATGGGGATTTTTTTTAAATGAAAGTGGGAGAAATCTGTACTGAGAGATGCATATGTGAAAGCACAGAGCTTTGAGTGCTTTAATCTTACAAGTTTTCAATTAAATCCCTTTACTTTCTCATTTTGGTTGTATTACTTTGATGAAAATGTGCTTAATGCTACAGTTTTTATTTGTTTATTTGTTTGCTTGCTTTTTGTTCCAAACGATCGCTTTATGTCCCTCAAAACAAAGATTTCTGACTTGGCAAGACCAATTCATATTTGTTTGTAAAAAATCCCTCCAGATTTTAAAATCAGTTCAGCACATATATTTGCCAGCCAGTGGGTTTTCTATATCAGATGTTAAGTTATACTACTGAGTTAGTATTATACTGTACAAAAGAGCCAACTGTTTTACATTATGGAAATTATTGCACTGCCCTTTTCCATCTTTCTGTCCTGACCTTGGCATGAGATGAAAACTTTTAAGCATGGATTTTATTGCATGCCTCTGTGCTCAGATCGGAGGCATCTCACACCTGATTATGGCATCCCATATCCGATCCAGACTTCTGCAGTGCTTTGCAAAGAATGGGAAAGACTCATTCTTTCAAAGAGTGGTGGAGAAGTCCAGATTGGGTACAGGATGCCATGATTCGATATGGATGCCTCTGACCTGTGCTTGGAGGCATGAAATAAAATCTGTGTTTAAAAGTTTTCATCCTGTGCTGAGGTGGAAGGATGGAAAAGGGAAGTGTGATGATCTCCTATCAGATACACTTCTTCAACTAAATCAGCTACTTTGGAAAGTCAGTGGAACTCACTTATGGAAAAGAAACTGTTATTTTAAATTTTACTTTTTTAAAACATAATTATTTCCTGAGGAATTTGTTAGATATCTGGAAACATTGGCTCAATATATTAGCTCCCAGATCAACATCAATTACACCCTTTTATTCCAGCCTGTTTTTTTTTTTTCAATTTTCTAACAAGTTGGGTCAGTATATGAACTGGGAAAGATGGAATGTTTTTACAATAAGAGATTTGTTTTAAGGAGCAAATGGAAAAGTAAGAAAGACCTTTCTAGGCGATGTAGAGCCACCAGCATCAACTGGATTCAACAGAAGCAAGGAGCTACCTTGCTTCTGTTTAATCCTTGCATTTAAGCCTTGCATTTAAAGGTAATCCCTCCTATGTGCTATTACTCTTTCAAATCCTATATGTAGAGCCATATAATTCATTTAAAGGAGAGAGACGGGAAAAATTGGATGATAAGCAGTGTCTATGGAATTGGCCTGCAGGTTAAAAGGAAACTGATCTTTGCATTATTATTTCAGACAGTGACTGATCTTACATTGAGTCCTCCCCACTCCCAGATCTTAAGTCCACACTTACTAAAGATAACGTTCTCAATATCAACTATAAATCAACTGTAAATCGTACCTAGTTAAGATAAACAGAATGACAAAAAAATATTGCTCTCACATGCTGGTGGGGATGTTATTCTAAAGGTTCATATTAGGACATGTGGGTGGAATGTCCAAGTGTCCAGAGGTTCTGGTTCCAAGAGGTACACCAAATTACTGCCATCACAAAGCATGAAGCATATTATTGTAAGAGTCTTTTGCTGCTTCCTCCTTTTTTGCTGCCATAGCAAACACTAAAACATAAGGAGATTATTACAATTTTTTTCCTGCTGGAAGCTTGCAATGTAGCTAAAAACTGGAAAGAGGGTATTTTATCCTTACAAGCTTGGTGAGAGAAAGTCTGGGATTCACTCTTCCTGAAAGAATAACTGCATAACATCAGAGTAAGCAAAGGATATATTAGCAGTGGGGGGGAAAATCAGTATTGGTTTGCCGTGATAGAATATGTCAACCTATGTGGTAATTCTTTGTCCCCCAACTGCCTTTTTTGGAAGGACTTAACCATTTTAAAACTGTGAATGCCATTATCTTGCTGAACTATTTACAAATGAACAGTATTATTTGATTACATCCTATCTGTTAATTGCTCTTTTTAATATTTATTAGTGAATTTACAAAGTTCAGTAAAGTCATATAGCCCATCCCTGTAGACAATGCTAGTGCTGTCCTAGGGTTGTCACATTTGGCAGGTACAACATGGGCCTCCTCACTATGCTGAAAATGGTTGCACCTGTAAAATTTCACAGCTGCAGATGGAGGAGAATTTCATTACACTAAACTCTTAAGAATTTATCAACATTTGCAAATGTTTTCATATTCAGTAAAGGGATAAAGACATTTAAACAGTGCGAATGCAGGAGACAGAAAAACTGAGTGATTTCTATCACTGGCATGTTAGCCTCAAGTGGACTTCCAAAGAGTTAAATACACTTGAAAAGTTAGTTCTAATCTATGGCCAATTCCAGACAAATACTCAGGTCCTTAAACCTGAGCCAAACTCAATTTCTGCAAGGGCTACCTTTATTGTACACATGTATCATTTGTTTTCTGTTTTGCAATAAATCTGTTCTCCTGCCAGATACTATAACATATTCCTAGGGAAAAAAAGTAAATAATAGTCAGTCACATTGGGTGAGTTTGAGACTGTTTAAATATCAGAGGGATACAGTTAGAAATATCACTTCTAACAGCACATATAAAAAGCCACGAGGTATAAAACGTAGTGTAAACTGAAATGCAACAGACCCTTTCGCAACCGTTGAGTGAAAGACATTTTGAATTAGATTTCATTAATGAACACTGTTACAAATCTCTTGTTGTTAGCATGCCAATACCTTCCAGGGTTGGCAACCCAAATGGCACAATTTAATGAGAAGTGGAAATGAGGGAACTAACTTTTTTCAGCCATGGGTGCATGCATAAAACAATTTTGCAGGCAAAATATGATTGCTGTATTACACTGGTTCGAATGGGCTGCATCCTTCTGTATATTGAAAGGGCAACAGCCTGCTAATATACCAACTAGAAACCTTTTGCTTTCAGCTTGAACAGATCATGTTTTGGCAATTCCAAGATGCAACAGGACTGCCCCTTCCAAATATTTTCCAATGAGATTTAGAGGGGTCTGGGACCATTAAATCAATGATACCCAAAATCAGCCATGTTATTATGGCTGTTTAGGGGTAAATCCCACATGTACCGGATTCTACTGTTAAAAATATAATAATAACAAATTAAATAATGAACAAAAGCTGCATTATCATAACACCCTAATCAATTAATTTTAAGCCATCTTGAGACCACATTTTGAGGGAAAAGAAAATATATAAATAAAATTAATGATGGTTATGATAATAATGTCTGAGGTAGTCCCCTCATTCTTCCTAATGACAAGGTCTGCTCCGGGATGTAACCGTTACTTTCTGAAAGGATGCCTGTCTGATAGGTATAGAGAGCCAGTACATGGTAGTGGTTTGAGCATAGGACTACAACTCTGAAGATCAGGGTTCAATTCCTCATTTGACCATGGAAACCCACTGGGTGACCTTGGGTGAGTCATACACTCTCAGCTCCTGAAAACGCCATGATAGAGTCACCTTGGCGCTGCCATACATTGGTAACTACTTGAAGGGACACAACAACAAATTCAGAACTGCTGCTTGCCTGCTGAGAAGACCATCAACATAGGCTCCACAGGCACTGACCCTGTAGCTGGTGAACCACCATTGTCATCATGTGCTTCCCTGCCAGAAGGGGGGTATATGGGGCTGCCTGGGTGATGGACCTGCCACTCGCAGAGATGCCACCAGTGAGATGACCCCAAAAGGGGCTGTCCCTTTGAGGTAGCCACTTTGGGGGTGGAGGGTGGGTGAGGGGCAGTGATCCTCTTTGGGGTGGAGAGAGGTTCCTCCTGTTTTAACTGGTCTTTTTCTCTAAACTGCTCCACTGAAAACTAGAAAATCACGAGAGAGAGGGAGCAGCCATTGCTCCATTAGTGGATAGAGGTGAATACAGAATGGGGAGACTGATGGAGGTGCTCCTGGTCAGTTGGAAGGAAGATCAAGGAATAGGAATACAGCTGTGGTGAATGGGGCTACAGTCCCCCTGAAATTGTAGGTTCCCCCTGCAACTGCAGGTTTACAGCCTGGATTTGCTCCTGGGATTTTTAAAAAAAGCAAAAGAAAAGAAAAAATAATGACATTATTTTGAGTAGGCTGTGATGGTTCTTGTGCTTATCTTGATCATGAGATGGCTGAAAAATGTATGAGAGTCCTGTTTTTCATTGTATAATAATTTCTCTCCTAAACCCCTAGCTTCTTGCCCAGGGAAAGTTATCTGTGGTAATTCCTTCTCTATGGGTGATTTTCAGATAAGGAGATATGGAGTGGTGAAGAAGCTGTACATTGGAGTGGAGACATGTGTGAAAAACAGCCTCCTTGGTCAACTCTCAACCATAAACTAAGCTGGAAAATACCTGCAAAAATAATTGTAAAATACTCTGAAAATGGTACCGGCAAATCATTTTGGTGGGCAAGGTTTATGGGAAACCAGAGGACCAACAAGAACATAGCATTACTTTATAGAATATATAGGCACCTTTATAGGGAAAACTTTACCCCGTGTATTAAGGAAGTATTTCGAGTGTTCTGTGTGGAATTTGTTTTTCTTTTTCAGGAGTGGTATCTTCTCATACAGTTGGAAATTGGAGACTTTAAACCCCAGCCTTGTATTTCTAATTCCTTATGCGGCAAAACATGTTTTATTTCTGTCACAGTGTTCCATCCAAGTGCCCTAAGATGATGGATCAACAGTGAAGCATGTGGTAGCAAATCTTAGAGAGATTAAGAGGCACTGGCACTATTTAATCTGAGAAATAGTGAAGAGAAAGCAAATATAACACTAGGTCACCTTTTCATATTTTTCTTCTGAGGAAGAAAATATGGGAAACATAGCTTGGCACTCATCCACCTTCCTTTCTTTAGGAAACAGGTTAAATGGTTACCTATTCTAAGAGAGTTTTGGAGAGGGAGAAGAAGTGGATATTTTTATATTACTCATCCCCCCCTCTCCCTAGAAGAACTGTGAGCAAAGCTGTGGAAATTTGTTTTCTTTTTGCAGAACAATGCGCTTGCTCACAGGGCTGGCAGGACTATGGATGTTTTGGGAAAAAAAAGAGGTTTGGATACATAGATCATCCACGCTACTCACCATTTTACTAGTTTCTGTTTCCAGACCATAAAAAGAGTTTGAAATGAAGAAACTGATTCAGAGATGATAGCAGCAGCTGAGCAGGATTTTTGTGACCAGACATATTATATATATATATATATTTGGAAGTGTTAAAGAAACTTGAGAAATAATGTGTCAAGTGCCTTGAACTGTAGGACAAATATGTGGAATAATAGCATATAAAGTTCATGTCTAGAGGCCATTCCTTTCCTAGTTGGGCCAGGACCTTTCCAGCACCCTCTTATAAATTATTTTCAGTTAGGAAAAATTATTTATTCTAATTTTTTTATAATTATGATCACACTTTCTGGCTGTATTTTGTTTTAAACATTTTTGGTGAGCCACGTTCAGGCCCACTGTCAGAGAAAGGTGGGAAAATACGTATTTATTCATCTATTTATTATATTAATTTGTATCCCACTTTTCTCCCAATCATGAGTCATTTGCCAGCCAGGGAATTTTTTGAAGTGCAGAAGCGTGTGGTTAAAAAAATGTTCAATAAATAAGAGAGATATCATTAAACCCTGCCCTTGCCTGCTTTTATCACCCAGATATGCCTCATACAAAAAGCTACAACCCAAGCCTACAAGTAAGGGTTGAAAAAGTTTCTAAATAGAATAGGCAAATGTCAGGCCCCTCCCTTTAGATTCTCTTGATACAAGAAAAATATTTAGCATTTCCTTCCTTTTCAATGATGTGGGAAAGACTGACTTTTAGGTTCGGAGAAGAAGGGCTAGCGCTGGTGTACGTGTGTGTGCATGTGTATGCAAAATGAGGTCCCTGCAAATAAGAATTTTGCCTTCTCCTTCAGTCTCCAAATTTCCAATATTCAGCCCCCAAATTTTAGTATTCTGGCAACTTCAGCTGAGTATTTAGAAATACAGTGAAGAAATCCAAAAGGAAAAAAAAAAAACAGGCAAATTACCAAGGGAATGAGAACACAGGCAATTTAAGAATCTGAAGTGTGAATGATTTTCAAAGTCTCATTCTCAGCAAATGTCAGAAATTTGGCAATGGAACAAAAAAGTTGGGGAGGGAGGGCGGAAGCCTTATTGGCGGTCAGTGCTGTCATCCCCTCTGTAGATACATGTGAGGGAACCTCCTATATTAAAAGGTTGAGGACACTGGGAATGTATATTTTTCACTCATACTGCTGCCAGTGCTTTTGGTATTTTAATGCTTTAAGAAGGAAATTGTTAGTGTTTTTGTTGTCTTATAGGAGCCATTCTAAATCTGGGATGGACAAATGTAGTGGGCATGGAGTCCAATGTTCTGTCTCTGGGGTCTCCAGTGTGTGTGTGTGTGGGGGGGGGGATGGGATACAGTGCCCTCAAACAAAACCCAAAATACAGAAGTAGTGAGAAGGCCACTTCTGGATTGGATTTTTTTAAAAAAATGCTAAAATTACCAGGTGTGGTTCTGGTCATGGTTTTGTTACCTATGTGCTTACAGGTTTCTGGGAAAGGCTAGTTACTTTAAGGAGGCATCCAAAGGGCAGTTTGCAAGTCTGGAGGGCTTAAAGGAGGCACATTTAGTCTTCAGGGTCTGCATGCTGCACTCTGACTATCCCTGGGATAAATAATATGGAAGAAAAATAAATATCTAGGAATGAGCAAGAGCTTTCTCCTCCTCTAAAAAAGGACACCCCCCCCCAATAAGAAAGGGAAGTTTAAATTATATCCTTGAAGGAGAAAGAGGATCTGCTAGATTTTCCCACTCCCATTGGCTACTAGCAGCAAAATCCTGTGTATGCTTGCTTTGAAGTGAGCCTTACAGTGTACACTTATGCCAACTCCTTCTTAAGTGTGCATAGCAAGGGCATGCAACTTGTGGCCCTCCATGTCTCAATGGAGTACAACTTCCACCATCTGTCACCATTGGCTATGCTCTCAACAGGCAATAGGAGTTGAAGTCCAACAACATCTTGTTTTTTTAAAATTATTTTTATTAAAACGTAAACACATAAAATATAAACAACTACATTCTCTCTCTTTA
Source organism: Sceloporus undulatus (assembly GCF_019175285.1). Taxonomy (NCBI): domain Eukaryota; kingdom Metazoa; phylum Chordata; class Lepidosauria; order Squamata; family Phrynosomatidae; genus Sceloporus; species Sceloporus undulatus. Next base: position 208,616,610 of record NC_056523.1, read on the forward strand.
TAAAATATAATTACATAAACCACAAAACCACACCACTATCAAATTAACAAACAGAACTAAATGTACTAAGCATACACTACATATAACTGTATTAGTGACTTCCCCTTTTCTAACTGATCATTTTCCTCTAATTCTTCATACTTCATTTAAACCATCACATATTAAACCATAATATGTGTTGTACTACTAAATAATCCAACCTCATTCATTTAACAACATCTAAAACTGACATTTGCCCTTGATAAGAATGCATAATAGAAATAAAGAGTTCCCAATCTTATTTAAAACTAATTATTTTTCCTTGATTAAAATTGACAGTTGATCCATCTCAGCAAGTTCAACAATCTTCATCAGCCAATCTTATTTTGTTGGAGTTGTTATTTTGCCCCAACTCTGAGCATAAACAATTCTTTCAGACATAATTATTTAATGTAAAAGTCTTTCCATAATTCTTCTATAATTGTTTTTATAACAGTCCAAGTAGGAAGAATTAAGATTTCAACTGTATTTTTAGGTTAAAAATATCCTTCATCACTTTATAGATCACAATTCTGTATTTCTATGCTACCTCACAAGTCTATGGAAGAAAGTTCCAACTTTTTTTTTACATTTCCAACATTCAATGGAGCTACTTTTAAATATTTTTGATCTCTTATCAGGTGTAAAAATGTGATTAATACATCGCATTATAAAAATTCCCTCTTTTTCTCATTGTTTCATTAAAACTGGGGAACATTCCAGCAATGTCTTGAAGGCTACATGCTATCTACTCTTGCCCAAGATTTCAGCCATAACATTTGTATGCATCTCTGTAATGGATAGTCTTTGTAGAAGTTGATGAATAAATGTACCCACTAGCAAAGGAGAATTTGTTACACAAAGAATTCTGGTAATCTAAGGTTTTTTTTCTTTCCTTTTCTTTGTTTAAAATAAGCAGCAGCAGCAACCAGAATAACAACTGGAGGTCCATTTCTGTTTGCCAGCTCTTGGCTGTTTCAACCCCTTTCACTTTTCAGTCTTGCCAGTTTCAAACTGCTCTTGCTTCTCTCTGGGAGTCTGGCCAAAACACTAAGGTTTGAGACTGTTGTCAATGAGTTTCACTTAGTGGAATATTTTTATGCGGTAGATACAGTTTCTTAAGGTTTGCATGTTATCCAAGAAGTTTCAGAAGGGCCCCTTGATGAAGCAGCCTAGGGAAATGACTGGCACCTCTCATATCCACACCTAAACTAGGCAGAGCCAGATCTATGGTATGTAATAGGTTTGTGAAAATTGTTCTTCCCTCTGCGAATAAGCTGAAGCATTCACTGTGTAATTAAGCTGTGCTTAGATCTCTGCCAACCATATTTGCATGAATCACTTTTACTTTTGCAGCACGGTTCAGTACATTTGGAGTCTACTGTTTGCTGAAATACTGCCATCTTGGTTTATGTTAAAATTAATTCAGGTTTCACCAGTAGCCTAATAGGCTTAAGTCAAGAAATTATCATGGACTCACTGTGTATGTACTGGCTGATTATGGATGGAAAATAATAGAGTTTTGTAAACAAAGATGAAAAATCTAGTTAATGTGATTCTGAAACAACAGTGCTGCACAATTTTGCTTTACTGATTCGGTATTATGTGGAGTATGTGGCTTAGTGGTTAAGGGCCCAAATATATACAATGAAAAAAGCCTGCTTCTGGGTGTTATTGGAGCATGGTGTTCACATGCCGCATGCTCTGATGATGCCCTGAAGCTGATGCGAAGCCACCCAGCTGCCCAGATATGAGTGACTTCAAAATGCTCCAGCAGGAGCTGCTCGAAGCAGGCTTTGGTCTGTGGCAGAGCTGCAAACGCCGTCTTTTTTCTGCCCCCCAAAAGAGCAGATCTTTGCCAGCTTCAAGGAGGGCTGGGGCTGCAGCATGTGGTTGTAGTGGTCCCAATCTGTCTTTGGAAGGGGCTAGGTTGGCAGTTCAAGGCCAAAGTGCTGCATGATGGGGTGAACCACCATCACTAGTCCCAGCTTCTGCCAACCTAGCAGTTCAAAAGCATGCGAATGCAAGTAGATAAATAGGTACCACCCCAGTGGGAAGGTAGCAGTGTTCTGTTGGCCACATGACCACCAGAGTCATCTTCAGACAATGCTGACTATTCGGCTTAGTTATGGAAATGAACACTGCCCCCTATAGTCAGTTATAACTACATTCATGTCAAGGGATAACCTTTACCTTTAACTTTTATGTGCATAGTAGGTCCAAAACACAAAAATGAACCAGTTTGAGACTATTTTAACTGCTCTGGCTGAGTGCTAGGGAATTCTGGGAACTGTAGTTTGTTGTGGCACCAGAGCTCTTTACCAAAAAAGGCTAAATGGCTATAAAACTTCAGTTCCCAGAATCCCCTAGCATCAAGCCAGGGCAGTTAAAGTGTCTCAAACTTGATTATTTCTGCAGTGTGTTTTGGACTGAAGTTCCTGAAGCTGATCCAAAACATTTTGCTTCTTCTGAGCCATAGCAGAGTCAAGTCAAGCCTCACAAGTCAAGAGGCAAATCAAGACTGTTCTGGGTTCTGTTTGTCAATTACAGTAAAGTAGTATGATATGCAACAATATGTATATAGTACTTTCCCAAGGATCTCAACGATGGTTTCAGTTTAAAAAAATAAAAGAGCTGCACATACACAAGGAATTTTCTCATTTATGCTGAATATGTGGCCATGGGTATAACCAGAGGATGCTGTCATATTGGAATTGACACTTGCCATCCCAGGCATTGGACACATAAGCAAGTTTGGATCAATAACTTTTTGGTGATGCCAGGTTCACCAATCTAGTTCCCTGGTAGCAGATTTTGTGTGTGTGTGTGTTTCTAGATTGTACAAATTACTTATATGCATTTTCCACCAGTTGACAAAAGCAGGCATAGGTATGCTCTAAAGCAAGGAATAGCACAATGCCTCTTTTGTGGAGCTCTGGAAGATTGCAGCATCTCTTATGGTCACCATTTTGAGAACCTGACAATGGAAGTGCATCACTTAGGGTCACCTTCTATGGAGACAAGCTGGCTGTTTTGGGGTGTAGAGTCCTCTCAAACCGCAGTCTACAGTCCTAAAAAGGGGTTTCTAAAGATTTTACCATATTGTTTTGTTTGTTTGCTTGTTTTTTTAAAATTGGGGATGGTTGTTGCCAAGGCATTGGGAAAACTGATGGTGTTATCATCCATGCGCCTCATGATTTTCACCTCTGGACTAAAGTGTGTTTATATTAAGATTGCGTCCATATTTGAATTGTGCACATATTTGCTGATGTATACACAGCTATCCATATGTGTGAAGCTTCTGAAATGCCAAATAAGAGAATCCACTCAACTATATAGTAGGAAGTGTTAGACTAGGGTTTATGATACTTATAATTTCTATTAAATTGCTGTAGCAACACTCAAACAATAATAATATTAATAACAAGAAAACTACTAAAGGTGCTACCAATAACAAGTAATTTCATAACCTAAACCGTTCATTAAAAACACCATTATCCCTATTTACCCTTTATTTGGTGAAATATCTTGGTTTGAAATCAGCTTTGATTGTAGTATATATTTGTGTTTTTATATTATTGTTTTTATTATTACGATTGGTTGTTTCATTCCACCCCTTTCCCAAAGCTGCTCCTTAAAATATTGACTATTTCTTCATACACAATACAACCCCCAGCTGAAAAGACACTCGATCAATGTGGAAAGCTTCCTATATAGTTAAATGAAAAAAATCACCATGATGTTTTCGGTTCTTCTGTGTTGCTCTTGCGCGGCAAGGGTCAGCAAACAAATCCCACTAGACCAATTCCACAAGGTGTATTGTAACAAGGAATAACTGTAAAATCTGTATCTGAAGCCTGGTAAACAATTTCTCCAGGGAATGCTGCAACAATGATACACTGCAAATGGCCAGCCCTGGGGAAAAATTCCAGATGCTTTGACATAAATCTTCCTCAGTCACTCAAGATCCCGGAAGGGAGAGGCGGGATATAAATAAATATTTTATTATTAAAAACATGCATGGATTGTTTATAAAATATTCATAGATTATTCCTAGGAGACTTTTTTTATGTGTTTCGTATAACATTTCAAACTCAAAAAAAAAAAAATGATCAATATGTAGAGTATACTCACTTAGCTATATTTCATTATTCAGCCAAGAATTACAGAAGTAGCATGATGCTTTATTAAAAGCCCAAAGCCTAATTTATTAAAAAAGTGGTAGGGAAAAGAAATTATAGAAAACAACTGAAATTTATCGCATCAGTAAGACCTATAGGAACGATTGTATTGAAATGCTAGGGAAGTGTTGGGAAGTGGAATGGTTGGAATGAATGCTTGGAATGTCATTTATACAAAACCTAAATGAATAAGGATTTTCCCCCTCTTAAACAAATGCTCATACAATGGGGTATCTCTGGATTCAATCTCCTAATTTTGCTCTTATGCTCAATTAAATACGATTTGAGACACCTATTAGTCGAACCTATTCTGGAATGCAATAAGATCCAGCTTACAACCTATCTGAAAAGAGAAAACCGAACTCCTCCATAGAAGATCCACATACAGTATCCCTAGAAACCAGTGTTTCCCATTAGCACTGTGGTTGTTGGAATCCAGCCCCCATTTGCTTTGTATCACAGTGCACCCCATAGGAAATGAGAATCATTGCCTAGAGATTATTTTAAATGGATATGACAGGAATCTGCGTGGACATTTTAGCACCATATTCTTTAATTATGCATCCCTGCCTTCTCCAAGACACTTCCTGAATGGATTGGACTATACACCCCACCATCCCCAGCCTTTCCTCAAAGCCAGCAATTTCTTTCATTTAATCAGAGTTTAATTTTAATTTAATTTAATTTTAAGAAACAATTTGCTTGTGGGACTGAGAATAAGAGCCAGCAAACAATTTGTGCTGAAGATTATTTGCACATGTAAGATCTGTGTGTTGGGTGAGGGAAAAAAGTTATCTATCTCCTCAAAACAGAATCTGTATTGAGTTGCTGTAATAAGTATATTGATTTCTTGCTTGGTTTATCAGTTTAAAAAAGGAGGGAAAGGGAAGAGTAGAAGAAAAAGCAGTTAATAAATGAACAAACCTTTTACTTAGATGGCAGCCCTATTTCATTCTGCAATATAGTTAATGTAAGTGCACTGTGAACAGCTTTTTGGAGCATTCGCTTTCAAAAGGAAACAGGTTATGAACAATGTTTGGACCTTAATGCAAAAAGACATTATGAGGTGACTGGTTAAAGTATCTCGACTTGATTTTGAGATTAACAATCCATTTTAGAAGAGCAGGGAATATCTTTTGCTAACATGTTTCTCAATTATTTGGTGGGATTTACAGTTGCACCAATTAATTTGTGTAGTGCTGTTGGCTTTTAAACAGTGAGAAACGTCACATGGAAATTTCAGCCTTTTTTAAACAGCAGTTTGGAAAAAGATTTGATTTGTGTGAGTGGAAAAGAAAGCCAGCCTGTTGACCTGTGCATAATGGTAAATATTGTAGTTCAGTGTTTCTCAATTTTTTTCAGGCAGTTGCCAACTTTCCTCGTAGGTGACAACCTTAAAGCCCCCCCCCCCCCCCCAACACCTGCTTCTTGATATTAGGTCTACTGTTCCACTGCAAATCCAAAACAACCAATCTAGCCCTCTACAGTTAAACAAACATATGTATTTCAGAAATAAAACTTAACTTTGTAAAAAGAAAATTTAACTTTTTATCAATTTGAAAAAAAATCGCATCTGTAAAACATTGTCTTCATATGTGAAGTCAAAGGTTTTCATGGCTAGCATCCATAGTTTTTTGTTGTTTTTTTTTTTTTTGGGTTACGTGGCCATGTTCTAGAAGAATTTATTACTGACGTTTTGCCAGCATCTGTGGTTGGCATCTTTCTCTGAAAATGCCAGCCACAAATTGTGGCGAAACGTCAGGAAGAAACTCTTCTAGAACATGGCCACATAGCCCTAAAAATCCACAAAAAACTATTGTCTTCATAGTTTTAATGGGATGGATGTGCTTGATGCAGGCATGTTCTGATGTTCTGTGGGCAGAGAGACAAATGCTGCTACCCTGTTATGGCTCTTTGCATGCAGAAGCTACAATTGAAGGTCCGCTGTGACAAGGGTGGGGAATCGTCAGCTGTTGAAATATTTTGGCTTTCCACTCCTAAAACCCCAAGCCATAGTACCCAGTGCTAAGGGACGGTGAGAACTGTATTCTAAAATAACTGGGATGTCAACTTATGGTTCTCCACATCAGATGGCTTAAAATTCACTGGCTTATACTATGAGGAATGTGGTTTCCTCCAAATATAGATAACTCATATGTATGACCGGCATGATCATGGCATAGAGTTGAAGTCCAAAATGTCTAGAGAGTAGCCTGTTGCTAGAAGTGCTTTCCAGCTGTGGTAGAGGTAAATTTACATGTGAGATGTTGAACTTGCAAAATATGAGTCCTGTCAATGTGCTACATGTGTATCTTCCACTAGAAACCAGAAGCAAATGCATGTGTCCTTTTTACTACATACAAAACATGGAACAAGCAACAGGAATACACAACACATCATCAAAACTAGCTGAAATAAAAATGAAAGATACACCCACGTTAAGGACAGCAGTTGCAAATATTAAACTGAAAGTAGGGGCTTTTATGCCTGTTCTATTTTTCTGCTCCCACTATGAGAGTAAAATAGGCTCCAACATTTCTCCCTTTTATTTCAATAAAAATGCCCCCCCCCCATTTGTACATGTTGCAGTAATCGCTACAGGAAAGGCGGGTAGCAGATGAAAAAAAAAACCCACCTCAACTTGTTGCTAAAGATGGTTGCTGCAAAAACAGGTACATTTCAAGTGGAAAGCTCAGTGCCAAGCTGAGTGTCTTGCCATGTCTGTTTGCGTTCATGTCCTCAGCCAAATTAAATAATTTAGTGTTGTGTCCCTAAAGGTACCATAATGCATTTGTGCTGGACACTGGAATTGCAGAACACTACTTAAAACAAAACAAAGCGGATGGAGAAATTTAATTCCACTGAACCACATCAAATGCATATTTAAGCCCCTTGATTTCGGGGTATATTGTGAACTACATTTAGAACTTGGAAAAGTGAATTCAGCATTCCCACAGCCATCCTCAACAATGACCTTGCTGGCTGTAGATTCTGGGAGTTGTAGTCTCCCAGAAGATAAATTGTCACCATTTGATACTTGACTTGGGCTCTTGAACCAGGAACTCTGGCAATAGCTACCAACCAGCTGCTGGGAGGGGCTCAAGTTTTTAGTTGAGATGACCACAATTGATCCAGGGAGGGCCAAAACAGACTGGCCAAATGGGGCAATGTGACACCATCCGTTTGAGCACTGGGTTGGGGCCACGGCAACCTCATGCCGTGTTCCTGATCCATCTTTTTTCTGGCACAAAAAGAAATGGCAAAACGGTGCTCCTTTTTGCACTAGAAAAAGGACACCCTTTCTGCCACCATCACGGTTTTTCGGTGCCCTTTGTACCGTGCAGCTGCGCTGCAGCACCCAAACTGTGCAGCTCAGCTGCGCAGTAAAGAAGAAGGCACCTAGAGTGGCTTCTTTTTTGCAGTATCATGAGGGCTGTGTTGCAGTCCTTATGATGCTGCTTCCTGTTGGAGACATATGGGCTCCCAGACACCCACATGTCATCCATACAGTCCCCATGTGGGAGGTGCCGCTCAGTAATGATGCTGCCCGCACATAGTAGGTCTCGGGAGTGTGTGGTTGGTGTGTGCTCCCGAGCCCTACTATCACCGCCAGGACGTCATGTCCTGGTGGTGTGTACCGGGCCTAAGAGACTGAGCAGAAAGTAAAAGACTAACCAGCAATGCTGTGCCACAGCCTCACCAGATTCCAAAGCCAACATTTCCAAAAGAAATGTCAAGATTCAGATGGTCTAAAGACCCAGGGACTCCAAAGGAAGCAGCTGAGAATACCAGAATATTGGCTGCATTAAAAAGTATTAAAGTGGATCATGGATCCCTATTTACCCAAACCTTATAAAGTCTACATAGAAAGCAACCCTGAAGACTGTGGAAAAAAATCCTTGAGCGATATAGTGGAATTTCTTGCCTCTCACAACTTCTCTATTAAGTTTTTCAAGACTCTGTCAATTAAAACCGAGCAGATTTAAGCCAACATACAGAACAGTTCAGATCACGTAGATGGCTCCCATGGTCTGTAGTGCCACACATATTCAATTTGAAAGCCACACAGTATTCAAAGGATATTTTCAATTCAGGACTTATTCTGTGCAAAATTCACATGTTGTTTTGAGTATTAAATAGCATTTTCTGCATGGAAAATATTTTCTGCTTGAAAAACAGCATTTTTGGCCTGGAAAATACTATTTCAATGCAGAGAAACTAAGCTCTACACAGAAAATGCTGCTTTTGGTGCAGAAAATGATGCTTTCTATGCAAATTAACAATGGTCAAATTTTATGCAGAATGAATCTCCAATCACAATATTTTCAAGGCGTTTTCAAACTGTATAGATTTTTGCCAGTCCAGGATTCTTCTCATCGGGCTTTCTCAACAGTTGAAAAACATGCTTTTCCACCATTCTTTGAATATTTTTGACTGTGATTTCCATTCCTAGGCTCAAGACTACCTCTTTAGATGGTGCTAAGGAGCATTTTGAAACTTCTCCCCTCTCCGTTTATGGGAATGGGCGCATATTGCAGGGAATTTGTTCCTCCAAAGTTTCCAGAAGAACTAATGTGTCTCCCCCCGCCCACCTCTTATCATTGCTCGCCAAAGTATACTAACCCATTTTTTATCTCCATTAGGGACAAAACATTTTTGCAAAGCTCATTTAAGAGCAAGTCATCCCCAAATACTTTGCACTGCAATAGGAACAACTCAAAAGAAAACCTTCTTGTTGGTAAACTCCACTCTCTCCTGAATAACATATCTGGTGTGAGGAATACAGTGAAACAGAGTGAATAGGGAAGCCAAGGTGATGGTGGAAGCTGATAATGTCTTTGTCCCTGTTAACCAAAAGTCAAAGGGTCCTTTCTTCCTACACAACTTTATCGCTAAGATTCCACTTTAATTGTCATGCAACATCCTATGGAATCCAGGATTTGCAGTCTGATAATCACTTAGACTGCTCAGCTAAGTAAAGACCCAATACTTGAAGAGTTCCTCTTCCCATACAAGCCTAGAATTTCATTGTGGCCCTACTCCAGGTGTTCTTTCACACTACACAGTTATAATACTAAGATGTCACTTTAATTGCCATGCCCCCATTCTATGCAATACTAAGGCTTGCAGTTCAGGGAGAGAGTCTCAGAATTCTTATCCAGAGAGCTCTAGAAATAACAAGAACAACAAAAGCCTCTCCAAATTATAAACCTCAGAATTCCACAAAACACTAGCCATAACAGTTAAAGTGAAATCAAAGTGCCATAATTGTGGAGTGTGAAAGGCCTCCTGGTATTTTGATCTTGTGAGCCCTACTCCACAACTCAGGGACGTAGCTAGGATTTTAGGAAGGGGGGGGGTGTCCCAGACTAACTGCCACCATTATAATGGAGCTTGGGTGCAGCTGCGCAGCAGCACACACCATTCATTTTTCTAATGGAAGGGGGGGGTCCGGACCCCAAGAACCCCCCCCGGCTACGTCCCTGCACAACTGCACCGCTAACCCACTTGCATGCGCTCCATTTTCTCCCTGTAAAATCAAAATAAATATCCTTACATTGCAGTTACGTCACAGCACTGCATGGCATCAGTAATTGGCTGCCATACCTAACGAATTATTCAATGGAGCTCTGGTGTCAGCCGCTTAATGAGATGACAGGAGCTGTTGCTTCTTTCTCCACATCATAAAGTGTTGGCAGGATGGTTCCAGCAGCTTGGTTTGAAGCTAAGACTATTAGTACATTTTAAAAAAGAGTTACCATGCTGAGAAGAATCATGAGGGAACAGATCCTCTGAAGTTTGGCAAATATATTGTGAGAGACTCCCTGTCGTGGTTCAGTTTTGCAGTTACTAAATGCAAGTGACAAGGTGACAGGGCTTGACTAATTGCAGTTTCCATGAAAAAAGCCTTTGCAAAATACTTCCTATACCTTTGGACAATAAAAAAGGCTTTTTTTGTTGTTGACAATTTCTTGCCAATGGTCTTTTAGCTAGAACTTGTGATATCTGATGACAAAGAGAAAGAATAAAAGACAGCACCCAGATTTGGTGTGAAGAACTTTTCCAAAGGCTTATATAACTCCTTCAGACAAACCTGGGTTACAAAACAAATTGGGATTGTTTTGACCAATTTGTGCCCTATTCAAAATTAGCCCAGTTTGGTTCCAGAGTAGAAGGACACAGTCTAAAGTACATTAGACTAGTCCGGAGATCCAGATATCAGTGAATGGCAACAGTGATGTGGAAGATGGCAGAGTGATATGATGTGGAGAGGAAGAAGAGGACTTTGCTCATTGATTGCTCCAATTGTTCTTTTCTGATCTTGTTGTAATTTTAACATTAGATGGAAGGCAGGTAGACATTATCAGTCCATCAAGCAAAGGCAGAACATTGGGACAATTTTGTGGTGGAAGGACATCTCATGATTTCTATTTGCCTTCAATGGAAGCAGCAAATGAATTCAGGTAAATAGTGTAACAGCACCAGCAACTTCCTATTCCACCTGTAGTGGCAGCATCCAACAATCTTGGTCAGGTAGTAGCATAAGAAAAGTCAAAGCAGCTGGGCAGAAGCAGCAAAATCCATTGGGCGGCAGCAAATCTTGATAGAAGTAGTTTTTTCTCACTCTTATCCCTTGCAATAGGCTTAGGCAAGCAATTCCAGAAGAAATAATAAATAAAACTTTTATTTATATCCCGTTCTTCTGTAGCAAGACAATCAGAGCGGCTCACACTAAAACGTCCACATACAATATATTACATAAAATTACAATATCGCCCCCTTTAAAAAAGAATTAAATATATTAAAATATTACAATTAAAAAAGTTTTAAAATCAATTTATAATAATTTATAATTCTTACAATAAATGTTGTAAGAAAGTATGGGGCCATGAGAGTGAAAATTCTAATGCGAAACCAGAACTCCAGATGCCTTAATGGAGATCAGGGAGATTTTTGAGAGACTCTTACCTTGGATAGTTGGTGACAAATAAAACACTCTGTCATCATTACCCTGTTGCATTAAATTACTTCACTGAATTCCATCAATTGGCTTGCTGGTATAATAAAGCAAAAAAAAGGACCCTCTCTCTATGAACACTGTTATCATTATTATCCTTATCCAACTGTGTATCTTAGGGCCTGAGCAGATGGGCCAGGGTAGCACAGGCTGAGTCTTTGCTATCCTGTCCCTGGTGCTCACCCGGGTTAATCCCTGAGTCAGCATGGCGATGACTGGGCCTTTATACATACATCCCTACACTGACCCAGGATCTGAGGCCGCTCCTCACCATGCCAGTGTGCAAACCATCTGAAAAGCTCCCCAGTTGCCCTCTCAGATGCAGAAAGAGGGTGCCTGGCTGCAGGTTCCCCTTTTCTACATCAGACGGGATGACTGGGGGGCTTCTCAGATGCTTTGCACACTGGTAAGGTAAGGAATGTGGAGGTGGTGGTGGTGGGGGGTTGGGAAGACTGCTCAAACAGCTCAGTTTCCTGTGGAGTTTCTTAGAAATTGTGCACAAAACAAAGGCTATTTTATCCTGGGGTAATGGCTCTTTACCCCAGGGTCAGATCAGATCAGATCCTATTAATCTGTATCTGTACTGGTGAAATCAGGCCCAGTCCCACCACGGTGATTTTGGCATGTGTCATTTAAACTAAATGATGCCAGACCAGGGAGAAGCCAGGCCATTTGACCTGTGCGGACAACCCCTTTGTTAAACTTTAAAAGGCATAGCTGGTCTACACTCTTGAAAGCTGCTGCAGTTAATACAACAGCTAATGCTATTTTTCAATATGCAACACATTCTGGTGGTAGGTTTGAGCTCTACAAGAGTAAGCTAATGCCTCAGTTGTTGTATGGGGCTGAAGTGTGGGTTTACTATGAAGTGGTTTAGAAATGTAAATGCTATTACTCTTTCCATTGCTATAAATCATAATTCCCATATATCACTGCATGGAATGGCAATTGTTGTGGTATGAGCAACTAACAAAATTAAAATAAAACCTTAAAATGACAGTATCGAACACACAGCCTAAATGTATTTGGAGTCAGCCCTCCGTTTTCGTGGGAGATCCATTCCAGACCAGTGTGCAAAAATGGAAACTCGCAGATATTCAAGCCCCATAGGCTTGAAAGCGGGTTTATGGCTGCAAGTGGTTGTGGACGTGTGCCTTGGGTATACCCCCAATTTTAACCCCCTCCATAAGCTCCTTGGGAGTAAGCAAGAGTTACAGATCTGAAGTCTGCAAAAACGGAGGGGCAACTGTACGTGTAAATACCTCCATGTGGTAAAAGTCAAAATTTAATAGGAAGAGATGTTTTTAAAGAAATTTTAAAAGAAGAAAAAACTAAATGAAATTAATACAACCCTGGGGTCTCTCCTTCCCCACCCCCAGCCCTGGCCACAAAGCCTATCTCCACTCACCCCATCTCTTCAGACCTTTACAGGGACACAGGCAAGTGTCACAGCTTATAGCTACAGTGGTGTCAGCCCCACTTCGGGTGTCCCCTGGAGCAGCTCTCTTCCCCCACATTCCCCTAGTGATTATACTGCTTAAACTACAAGGCTGACACAATCCAGATTTCTAATGTATAAGCCCATATACCTAGCTAGCTGGCACAGCAAGCCATGTTGTCCCAGACTCCATGCAACAGCGGGTAATAGCACTGTGCTTAACAGATTAGTGAAAAAGGCAAAGGAAACGAGAAATAGTTTTAAATCAATAAATTTATTTTCCTTGTATTAGCTCTTATTTCTCTTTATGTTGGATTTAGTATTTTTATCTTCACCATGATTTTTTAAAATGGATTTGAATGTGCCAATTAACCTACCAAAGTGACTCCTGCCCAGTGCCCAGGGGAAGGCGAAAAACCTCCAGGATCTCAGGCCAATCCGCCCTGGAGGAAAATTCCTTCCCGACTCCAAAAGTGGCAGTCAGCACTAGCCTGGGCATGCCATGAGCAAGAGCCATGCGCAAGTGGACCCTAATATTCCTTATTCCCATTTGTATATTAATTGTATTGCCTTCTTTAAATGATATTATTTCCTGAACTGAATATGCCAACTAACCTCCCAAAGTGACTCCTGCTCAGTGCCCAGGGGAAGGCGAAAAACCTCCAGGATCTCAGGCCAATCCGCCCTGGAGGAAAATTCCTTCCCGACCCCAAAAGTGGCAGTCAGCACTAGTCTGGGCATGCCATGAGCAAGAGCCATACACAAGTGGACCCTTATATTCCTTCTTCCCATTTATATATTAATTGTATTGCCTTCTTGAAATGTATTATTTTCTGAACTCAATATGCCAATAACCTCCCAAAGTGACTCCTGCTCAGTGCCCAGGGGAAGGCGAAAAACCTCCAGGATCTCAGGCCAATCCGCCCTGGAGGAAAATTCCTTCCCGACTCCAAAAGTGGCAGTCAGCACTAGCCTGGGCATGCCATGAGCAAGAGCCATACACAAGTGGACCCTAATATTCCTTATTCCCATTTATATATTAATTGTATTGCCTTCTTTAAATGATATTATTTCCTGAACTGAATATGCCAACTAACCTCCCAAAGTGACTCCTGCTCAGTGCCCAGGGGAAGGCGAAAAACCTCCAGGATCTCAGGCCAATCCGCCCTGGAGGAAAATTCCTTCCCGACCCCAAAAGTGGCAGTCAGCACTAGCCTGGGCATGCCATGAGCAAGAGCCATACACAAGTGGACCCTAATATTCCTTATTCCCATTTATATATTAATTGTATTGCCTTCTTTAAATGATATTATTTCCTGAACTGAATATGCCAACTAACCTCCCAAAGTGACTCCTGCTCAGTGCCCAGGGGAAGGCGAAAAACCTCCAGGATCTCAGGCCAATCCTCCCTGGAGGAAAATTCCTTCCCGACCCCAAAAGTGGCAGTCAGCACTAGCCTGGGCATGCCATGAGCAAGAGCCATGCGCAAGCGCACCACCCATGCTCCCTCTTCCCCCGCCAGTTCTTGTGCTGTGCTCCTTGCTGGCTCCTGTGAAGAAAAACATTGTGAGAAGACACATGGAAGTGAGGATGTACAGCCTTTTTTGTGCAGCTCTGAAATGAACTGATGCTTTGGTGAACAGCTCTGAACATTGACTCCGGAAAGTTCACCTTCCTATTAAATTAGCAGAGAAATCACATATACATTCTTTAAAAAGGTTCAGCAGTATTTTGGGTACATAGGATTTTGAATCGGCATCAACATCAAGAAATCTTTTCCTGTCTTTTCTTCCTAAGGACTCACCTCCATGATGGGAATATTCATTTATGATGCTTTACACTCCATTTTAAAGAAATGTGTTGTGCATCTTGTATGACTCGAAACTTGTTTTTGGAGCTGACTGCTTTTTCAACCATATTCATCCTTTACAGTAGATTTCTTTATCCTTCATTAACTAAGCTAATCCCTGCAAGTAGAAATGGTCTTGTCAGATTCTATATACTTCTGTTTATTGCAGATGAAAATGTACCTTAAAGATCTCTCTCTCTTTCTCTTCAGAAAACAGAGGGATTCCACTTCTTAGCCTGAAAAATACTTTCAGATCAACAAAGACGTTATTTACAAAATAAGGACATAACCCTTAAACCATCAAATGTTTCCCGGTTCTTAGTTGCAAGATGCTGTCAAGTGAGGAAAACCAGGAACCTGTTCTCTTCCAAATAAAGGGACCTACCTTTTAGGGACTTACCAAAATGTTGGAGATGTTCATTGGAAATGCTTCTCACTTTTCCTTTCTTGAAGGAAAATGAGTTCTATACCGTGTGTTGGATAATTTCCTATTAAATGTGGAGAGAAGTCATAAATATGCTTTTTAAAATGGTTAACCACTATTTTCGGTACATAGGATTTTGAACCTGCCAATCATCAGGGAAAATGAACCAGAAATCTTTCTCCTTTTTCCTCTCTTTCTACGGACTCATCTTTATGATGAACAAATCTATTTATGATGCTTAGCGCTTCTTTTTTCAAGTAATATGTTGTGCATCTTACATTTACTCCATACCTTTTATTAAAAGCTGATTACTTTCTGAATCATGTTTATCCTTCACAGTAGATTGATTTATCCCTTTTAAACTAAAGTAAGCCCTGCAAATAAAAATGGCCTTGTCAATATGTGTATTCTGTTTATTGCAACTGAAAATTTACCTTAGAGATGTATTGTTCTTTCTTCAGAGAACAGAAGGATTCCAATTCTTCTTAACCTGAAAACTTTCTTTCAAATCTACAAAGAGCTCATTTATAAAAAAAGATGGTGTCACCCTTTAACTGTAATAAGTCTTTCCCCGTTCTTAGCTCTAAGCGACTGTCAAGTGAAGGAAAACCAGGAATCTGTTCT
Source organism: Sceloporus undulatus (assembly GCF_019175285.1). Classification (NCBI taxonomy): domain Eukaryota; kingdom Metazoa; phylum Chordata; class Lepidosauria; order Squamata; family Phrynosomatidae; genus Sceloporus; species Sceloporus undulatus. Next base: position 208,632,162 of record NC_056523.1, read on the forward strand.
CTTCCTAATAAAGGAACCTACCTTTTAGCGACTTACCAAAATGGAGATGTTTCTTGGTAACACGTTTCACTTTTCCATTCTTGAAGGAAGATGAGCTCTTTACCTTGTGACACATATTTTGGTGCATGTCTTGAACTTCCATCCTTTTCCTACTCAAATGTTATTTAGAGAGCCAGAGAAAACAGAGCATATAGAACTAGAAATACTGCAATGTGCACCACTTCTGCTGGATTGTTGTGTTTAAGTCTCTCCAAAGCATAAAACCGTTGGTTCAAGAGCTACGTCTTTTAAATCTCACCTCACTGCTTTGGTGTAATATTGTGCATTTTAAATGAAAAACAGCTTTTTTCAACTGATACTCTTTAAATCATTTGGCTTCTGTTCTTCAACCTATGTTCATGTACCATCCATTGAACTTTCCTGTTGCAATTCTTCCAAGGTTAGATAAATAACAATGAAAAATATAAAGACTGTCTCTGTGTAGATGAGATCTTTAAATATTATTAAAACACTAAAAGTTCTCATACCTTCCTTTTACTCACCTATTCCCTGTTGTAGTTATTGCAGCTCACTTCCATAGAGTTTGCTTTTGGAGGTCAATAGTTACCTACTCCGTTCCTCTCCTGGTTGAGCTGTGAATATTTGCTATATCCATGGCTGGAGAGACATACAAAAATAGCATTTATTTTGTGTCTTATATACCAGGTTGTAAACTCTTTCCTGTTTATTAAATGAAGAGCATCCATGCCTGGTGATAGCATTTTAGATAAGGAATTGACTTTTTAAAAACAGAAACAATTACCTTCTCAGAGAGAAAGACGTCACTTAAATTATCAAAACCATTTCAGCCAGGAGCCGGAAAAAGTGACCATGTACCTGTTTTCCTTAGCAATCCATACGCCATAAAGACCTTTCTCCAGGTTTCTGAAGTTTATCTATGTTTCTCATTCTCCTCTTTGGGAACTCTCTTTAAAAAGGTTTAACCAGTATTTTGGATACATAGGATTTTGAACCTGCCGATCATCAAGGAAAATTAATCAGGAACCTTTTTCCTTTTCCCTTCCTTCCTACAGACTCACCTCCATGATGGGAATATTCACTTATGGTGCTTTGCAATCCTTTTTTTGAAGAAATATGTTGTGTATCTTACACTGTTCCAGATTATTTATTAGGAGCCCATTGCTTTCTTAATCAGGTTTATACTTTGCAGTAGATTTCTTTATCCTTTTTAAACTAAGCCAATCCCTGCAAGTAAAAATGATCTGGTCAAAATCTGTGTTCTTCTAAGATTATTGCAGATGAAAATTTACCTTAAAGATCTCTCTCTCTCTCTCTCTTCATAAAACAGAAGGATTCCACTTCTTCTTAACCTGAAAATTTCCTTTCAGATCCACAAAGAGGTCATTTGTAAAAAGATGGTGTAACCTTTTAACCGTAATAAATATTTCCCAGAGCCAGGCACCAAGTGAAATGTAAAATGAAGGAAAATAAGAGCCTGTTCTCTTCCCAATAAAGGGACCTACCTCTCATAGACTTACCAAAATATTGGAGACACTCCTTGGAAATGCTGTTCACATTTCTCTTTTTGAGGGAAGGTCTGTTTTATACCTCTTTTCGGATCCTTTTCTTAACATTGACAGGAACTTTAATCTCTCTCCTAGTTAAATGTTATTTGGAGAGCCAGGCAAAACAGAGTATATAGAACTACAAATACTACAATGTCTACTACATCTGCTGGATTATTATGTTTAAATCTTTCCAGAGTATATAACTTTTTGTTCTAGAACTATGTCTCTTAAATCTCACCTGACTTCCTTGATATAGTATTGTGTATTTTAAAGGAGCAGAACTTCTTTCCTGATCCAATTTATTCTTCATATCATTTAACCTCTGTCGTTCTGCCAATGTTAATATATGATCCACTGAGCTTTCTTTTGTTTCAGTTCTCCTAATAGTAGATAAATAACATATTAAATGTAGAAAGCGTACCAGTGTAGCTGCGGTTTTTATATTTTGCATTTGTTTTTTTAAACAAGAATAGTTCTCACGTTTGCCTCCTTCTTACATACATATTACTGTAGTTATTCCAGAGCACACATTTAGCTTCAGTTTCATCTAGTTTGACTTTTAGAGTTGGTAAGTACTTACTCAGTTCCTCTCCTGGAGGAGATTCAAATCTGTGCTTTAAAGAGGCCTGGAGAGGCTTACAAAAGCTGCATTGATCTTGTATGTTCTCCTCAAGATTGAAATCTCTTTCCTGCTTAGGTGTTTATTAAATGGAGATCAGTTATGCCAGGTGATAACTTCTTTAGAGAATGGACACAGAAAATTACCTTTCAGAATACAAGAGCTCACAAAAATAGTCAAAACAATTTCAACAGCCAGAAGAAGTGAGTATGAATCTGTTTTCCTTAGCAATGGACACATCATAAAGATCTTCCAGGTTTCTGAATGCAAAGGGATATTGCAGTACCTTTGAGACTAACGGAAAGATAACAGTCGGTACCATGAATATTCGTAGAGTTGAGCCTACCTCTTCAGACACAGGTTGTGAAGTTCATCTCTGGTTATGTTTCTCATTCTCCTCTTTTTGGAACAGCCTTCTGTTCGGTTCCTTGCCTTGCTCTGGGCTTTTTGATACTCACTTGCTTTGCTTAAACTCATTTTATTACCTTGGGTCCCTGTTGAACTTGCAAAGTCACAAAGATTGTCTTAAACTGTTGAACCACTGTAGATATTTTCAGGCCTTGAGATATTGAACAGTTCAGAATTCCACTTTCTTTCTCTCTATAGAACTATTTCTAAGTACTCACTTCCACCTCACATTAACTTATGATATTTTAAATGCTTTTGGGGGGGAGCCTTATACATCTTAGACTGCACTGGACTTTTTGCTCTGAGATTATCGCTTAAAGAAATTGAAGTTGTGAAAAGCCATGGCATTTCCTTTAAAGAAACATTGTCATGCTATCGTCATTTCATTCTTCCATATCAATGACAATTAAAAACATACAGTACCTCAATTTGGAAGGTGTTTCTGCTCCGTCTTATAAAACAGAGGTGTTTGCAGTTCTTTTTAAATCTGAAAATTTCCTTTTAAATCTGCAGAGAGGTCATTTAGAAAATGCTGAAATAAAATGTTAACCATGGAAAAGACTTCCCCATAATTAGGTTGAAGAAGCTATTAAGAAAAGGGTTAACAAGCACCAATAACCTGCTCTTTTTCCAGGACCTGCTCTGTAGGGACTTACCAGAAACTTGATATTCACTGGAAATGCTCTTTCCTTCTAGAATATTTATTTCTTTACTGTGCTTTATATCATATCTTTTAAGACCATGGGAAATTCATTGTTTTTCTAGACAAAGGTTATTTGGAGAGCCAGGTGATCTAAAAGATAGAGTTTGGCAACTCACCTCAGGTGCTGGATCCCTTTGCTCCCATCTCCTTGGGAATCTACAACTGTTCATTCTAGAACTGAACTGCCAGCCTTGCCTTTTGTTCTGCGTATCTGAGAAGGATTATTCCACATTGATTGCATCATTTTGCCTCCATCTTCTGAGAAGTGGAGGCACATTAAAGAACATCACTTTCTAAGCTTTGGCTATTCGTACATCTCAATATCCTTGATTTCAGACAAATAAAAGAAATATATGGAAAGTTCACTTGGCTACATGAAGTTTTGGAGTTTTGATGGGGAAATGGTTGGTTGGGTTGGGTTGCATGTCTCTCCCCCTCCCCTTTTTCTGTGTGTATCTAACACATATGTACACAGTATCTTCTCTTCTCTTATTTTGTGCTGAATCTCCTCCTCCTTTAACAGAAAAGGGCCCCCAAGAAATGCCAAGTGTCTCCCATGAAAGCTCCCTTCCTCCTTCCCCTTGCTTTCTACTAAGCTTGATGCATCACTGAAAGCTTTATGAATGCGCCTCAGCAGAAACATCACCAATTTCATCACAATCACAATGTGCAAATGGCAAAGTGTGGGGGATAGGGAGACCAAGTGGAAGTTATTTATTTATTTTATTTTATTTAATATCCCACCTTTTCCTAATATGGGACTCCAATGGTTTGCAATATATTAAACCAAAACAGCTAAAACAATATACAGGTTGAGTCTACCGTATCTGGAATTCTTAAATAGTCCAAAAACCAAAACCTTTTCATGTATGGCTAAGATAGTGGCATTTTTGCTTTCTAGTGGTTCAGTGTAAACAAACTTTGTTTCATACACAAATTTATTTGTAATACCGTATCAGAGGACCTCTAGGCTACGTGTATAGGATGTATATGAAACATAAATCAATTAATAGTTTTTTGTGGGTTTTTCGGGCTATGTGGTATGTTCTGGACTCATCGCTCCACCTTACATCTCAGGTGGATGCGACAGCAGGAGCACTTGTTATCAGCTTCGGCTGATACGCCAGCTGCGACCCTTCCTGGGCCGGGAGGACCTTGAAACGGTGGTACATGTTCTGGTAACCTCTCGGTTGGATTTCTGTAATGCAATCTACATGGGGCAACCCTTGTACCAAACCCAGAAGCTTCAATTAGTGCAGAATATGACAGCTAGGTTAGTCACTGGATGCCCCAGGACTAGCCACATAACACCCATTCTACAAGATCTTCATTGGCTGCCCATCCGCTTCCGGGCCCAACACAAGGTATTGGTTATTACCTATAAAGCCCTAAATGGCTTGGGCCCAGGGTACTTGGAGGACCTCCTCTCCCCATATAATCCACCCTGCACTCCCAGATCGGCCGGGAAGCAATTGTTGAGGGTTCCTAATACGAAGTACATCTCGACTGCACAGAGGGCATTTTCCATCTCGGCCCCGCCGTTTTGGAACTCTCTTCCCGGCGAGCTCCGCTCGGCTACCTCCCTTGACCTGTTTAGGAAGAAGCTGAAGACCTACCTCTTCCAACAGGCTTTCTCCCATGCGTTGTGGCATCTGTTTTCCCCCCATTACACTGGCACCTTTAAGCTAGTTTCTGTGGTGGTTTTTAATGTTTGCATTTTTTTTATCGTGTTTTTACATCGTGTTTTAAATTTGGTGTAGTTTTGTGTGTTTTTATGATGTGGATACTGTTGTAAATTGTACATTGTTTTGTGCTCTTGTTGTAACCCTCTTTGATCTCTTTTGGAAAAGCGGGCTATAAAATAAAATAAACAGTATTCTAGAAGACCCATTGACTATGCCTCTGTCCCAACCAGTTAAAAGCTGAAGGCCTGTTTAAATAAAAAGGGTTGCTCTGGCAGCAGAAAGAGAGCAGAGAGGGTCCAAAAGAGGAGCCCTTGGAAGGGAGCTCCATAGCTTAGGAGCAGCCATCAAGAAAGCTCCTTGTTGACCAACCATGGAATAATGAGACCAGACACAACATTTGTGGTTAAACAAGGGCCATCTTTATTGATTTAAAACTTGATTAAATGTTTGAGACCTGAGGTCTGATAAATGAAAGGAGGAAGAACCTGGCACAGGTTTAGCTGGGGCCACAGCTGTCAACCTGTGAGACCTCCCCAGCCACCCTTGGTTGAAACACCAGACCCCAAGGGCAATCCAAAGAGACCGGTTGCCATCTCGGACAATAATTTTTGGAAGGCCAACCCTGGGGGCCTCCTCCCAAGCCCCACAACTTTATAAGAGAGAGTAAGGCGCGTTACAGACTGCCCAGAAGTGCTTGCTGGCGATTGGTTGCTGTGGAGGGAAAGGGAGGTACTTTCGCCTCTGAAAGGCCGCTCTAGGGGGCGGATAGTCCCTCTCTATGGTTGCCTCGGTCCTCCAGGGCGACCGATTGGTTTGGCTGCTCTGGGGGTGGGGCGACTCCCTTCCCAGCAACCCCCTGGGCATGGCCTATTTAGGCCCAGTTGCCCAGTGCACGGTGCCATTTGCTGCTTGGCTCTCCCATCCGCCCTCCGCCAGGGTGTTGGTGTTTGTCACAACTTTGGGGCGGCAGCAGAGGGTCTGGATCTGGTGGTCATGGTCTATATGGTTGCATAGCACTGTATCGGGAGTCCCTATGGGACACGGGAGCGATGAGGACATGCGTTGTGGCCATTGTGGGGGCCATAACGTGACACCGCTTCCCAGTGACAAGGGGATTTAATTTGAATGCAATCACTAGGTTGCATGGATATGAGAGGGCGTTCCATCAGCCCCTAGCTCATCCCGATATCTTGCTGATATATGACTGGCCAGTATCTTACAACAGCGGGTTGTACGATGATCCAGACCTCATGCTTTTGGCCAACCCTACCTTTTGGCTGCTGATATTGCGTGAATAAAGTTGTGGCCTTTCCTCCACATATGGCTCATGTCTTATTGTGGCGCCGCCCTCCCAGGCAACAGCTCAGTTTCCTGTGGAGTTTCTTAGAAATTGTGCACAAAACAAAGGCTATTTTATCCTGGGGTAATGGCTCTTTACCCCAGGGTCAAATCAGATCAGATCCTATTGATCTGTATCTGTACTGGTGAAATCAGGCCCAATCCCACCACGGTGATTTTGGCATGTGTCATTTAAACTAAATGATGCCAGACCAGGGAGAAGCCAGGCCATTTGACCTGTGCGGACAACCCCTTTGTTAAACTTTAAAAGGCATAGCTGACTGATGCTGGAGGGCAGACACTGGGTTTGGGGGGGGGGGGCTAGGGGAGCGTATTAGACCCCTCAGGAAACTACTTAGTCTAGCTCAACCCTCTTCAAAAAGCAAATTTTTTATTTGCTCCCAACTCCTGCCCCCTACTCTAAGAGAACAGTGACAGGATAGAAGCAGAGTGCAATAAATTGTCAAAACTAAGTAGCCAACAACAACTTTTAAAAATGGTTTTAACTTTTACAAAAACAACTAACTTTACAAATGCCAACCCCTCAGAGCCGAGAGTTACCCAACTGAAATTAGGATGGGTTAATCTTTCCTTTAAGATTTATTATGGCAGTATCCAGGCCAGCGGATACGGTGCCCCCGTCACGTGCTAGGGGTTGGCCGAGGACGCAGCATCCATACCGGCCTCACCCCTAGCACGTGACGGGGGCATCAAAATGGCGGTGCCCTGTACACACTGGCGCCGCCATTTTGACGTAACGGCCGTGTCGCATCCGAGTGGCCTCTTTCTCTCTCTCCCCACCACTATTGGGGTGTCCTTGGGGCATGAAGCCCCAAGACACCCCTTTCCAGGCCACGGGAAAGCGGTGTTTTGCCGCTTCCCTGAGGCCTGAAAAAGCAGCGGATTGGGGTCTCCGGGGCTGCCGCTGTGGCAGCTCAGGCCCTGATCCATCGGGGAAAGGGGCAGGTGCAAGCTGCCCCAAAGGGGTGGTCTGTAGGTCTGTATCCTGCCAATGTTTCCAAATTTCACATGTAGGTGTCCTTTAAAACAAAGAACCTACTATGCAAATGGTAATTCAGCAGTCCTTCAGATTGCACACAGCTCCAAATTTGAGTTGTTGGGGATTTTTTAGGATATGATTTGAATTTTGTGACACATGCCTTTTGTCTATTTTCAGCATCAATCTACAGACTTTTTAAAAAAAGTATGAAAAAGTTCATTTTAATTATGTATAGCTTTCTTTCACATACTTACTTTACATAAAATTTCCAAAATATATTCATTTCATGTGCAAATTTATCACGTGTATTACCATATATACGTGTTAAAATACACAACTTTTATGTATACAGTTTTATGCAATGTTTGAGCTGAGAATTATATCACAAAATTTAGAGAATTTATTCCAAATTTGGAGGTATGTGCAATCCAAAGAATTACTGTTCCAAGCTGCATACCAGTTTGGCAAATGTTCATTAGTTTAACTTGCTTAAAATATGGACTAAACAAAATGCTTCCCCTCCTACCTCTAAAAAAAAACCAATCAGATACATCTCTCAAGAGCACGTGCTAAAATATTGTTAGAAACCGTCACAAACTGTATTTGATAGACCTTTTATGCACACCCATTTTTTTTTTTTTTGAGAGAGAGAGAGATTTGAGTCTTTGGTACACAAGCCTGTATTTCCTAGAGCTTTCTGAGGAAAGGGAATAACTCATCAAGTCTATCATCTTATGAACACTTAGTGGGGATGGAGAAAAGGTTTATTTATTTCAATGTAGATCAGAAAGACCCCACCTGTAGCTGCTTTCAGTTGTATGACAGCTCTTCTTTTTATTTTTAACTATCAATAATTTCAACAACTCATTAAAGGTAACTGAAACAAATCGGTCCCTAAAGTTAAATGAAATAGTCAGGCATTGTTTATATTGAAGTTATGTTCATTACAAAGGACTCCAGAAGAGTATCACAGTAGGATAGCATGAAATTGCCAGTTAATCGTCCAAGGTGTCATCTTCCCTGGTGCCAAAACTTCCAACCGTATGTTTATGTGAGAAGAGAGTGGAGAGAGTGGTCTTATCTGCTGTGGGCAGCGTTAATAAAGTCAATAAATGGGAACCATTTATGGCTGCTCTGCTGCTGCTCAGAGAGGATGAAGGAGGAGCAACCGTAAAACCAATAGTCCATTTACTACCCTTGGAATGGACATAGGTGTGACCTATAAATTGCGTTCAATCAATAAATGTATCCTTTGTCATTTTTTCCTGCAACAAGCTGAGAGATTTATTTCACTGATATGGCTGGCTCCAGAATGCCACCCCAGCCCTAATTCAACAGTTATTTAGTTGCAGAAAGAAGCCTATTCAGCATTCATCTACTTGAAAAAACATTGAGCACAATTGCTAAATTAAGATTTCTAATAAAATTCAACTCTTTGTTATGGGAATATAGTAATTTATGTGGAAATGGCAAGTTAATCCCTTCTGTACTGAAAATGTATACACAAAAGAGGGGGTGGATAATTAATTTCTATTCGATTGCTTTCATACTACCATATTGTATGCCATCTTTAGAAGAATATTATCCACTAGCAACTCATGTGAGCTTTCCTTGCCTTTTTTCCTTTTTTTTCACTTTTCCACTTTCTTTTAAAAGTAGCCTTTCTTAACAAGCTATTGAAATTGGAGCATGGCATCAGTTACTTCTCATGCCATTTATGCAAGTAGAAGGATGTTGTTATTAAAAATACAATAAAGGTGATTTTCAATTTGAAATTTCAATTCAGACGTGGCATTCATGAACCTGACTTTGATTAATTCAATATAATTTTATTGCCCATAGCTAGTTAAATTGAAGTTAAACTACCTGCCAGAAAAATCTTATTATTCTTCTGCTCTCGACTTTTCATCTGCTAATTCAGAATTTATTGCTGACTAAAAATTGTCAGTCCCAGTGAAAGATAGGATGCCTAGGAACCACTTTTATTCCCTGCTCTCTACCTGAATCTCCACAGCCCCTACAGAACTGTTCTCCTGATGTTATTGTTCTGCATTTTCTATCAGCCCTTGTCAGTATAAACAGTGGTGGGAGATCATGGGCACTATGGTTTGAAAGACAGTGGGCCCAAACAGACAGGCCAAAATAAATTTGCTCTGGGTCACTTTGGAGATATGCTGTTTAGATGCTGCATGCGTCCTAAGAGGCCAGAAGCCATGCTAAAGCCATGCTCCAGTCCTAAGGACTGGAGCAAAGCTTTGGCGCAGCTTCTGGACTTTTAAGATGCATGTGTCATTTAAACAGCATACCTCCAATGTGACCCGAAGCAGCTTTATTTTGGCCTTTCTGTTCAGGCCCAGTATCTCTCTATATGAGCCTGCCTGAGGTTTATTCAGGGGAGGGTTTTCTATCAGTCCCATCACCACCAGAGAACATTTAGTGAGGACATGGAAGAGAGCCTTTTTGGTGGCTGCACCTAGGCTGTGGCACTCTTTCTCAAGAGAAGTGTGAAATGGCTCCCCCTCTGTGCAAGGAGAATGGTGGGATACTAACTAACTAAGTAAATAAATACTTCTAGATAATAATAATTGATTAAAACAAAAAATTATTTGTATAAGGCACAATGACCAATGCAAAATGTTAAAGATCAACAACCATACATTTTACTGGACTACACCTTATTAATTTTTAAACAGGGATAGGGAAAACCTTAGCATTGTCACAACACAGTCAGCCAAGTAATATTAACATTGATTTCAAAATTAGCTGTATGCCTAAACCTTACACAAAGTACTTTTAATAGCGCAATGAACTTAAAACGATGAAGCACAAAATGATCACTCTTATGATGGCGGACTACTCTGTAAATTGTGCTCCATTATTAAAGTGACCAAAGGAGCCCAAACTGTGGCATATGTATCTTTTAAAATTTCCCCTTTAACCATTATACTTCTACAGGTCAATTTTTCTGAAAGGGCAATTCCTCATACATAGACTAAGTAATGTCAGAGTCAAAGATCTTCAAATGTTTTCCACATCCTTGTAATTTGTAACTTCACTCCAACAATAAAGCAATTAGATTTTTATGCAGAGCATTTGTGTTATCCTCTTTGAAAATAGAGAACAATATTGAAACTCCTCTAGGATTTAACTCTTGATTCATTATATTCCTCCAAAAATCAATTATCTTATTCCAAAACCCTACCCCCTTTGGGTACTGCAACTACATACGATCTATTGTTCAAACAGTTCCAAAAACCCATCAACAAAACTGTGAGATTTTATTACTTATTTTATGGAGTTTAAACTGGGGTCAAGTGCTACCTATGAATTGCCTTTAAAGTACTTTCCTTATTTTCTTTTTCTTTTTAATTGGTTTTAATAATTCTAATACAAAAATAAAAAAAACTACACATATACATATATACTTACATCCCCCCCTTAAAATCCACCCCTACTAACAACACTTAACTAAAGTACTTTCCCTGGAAGAGTCTGGTATTGATTTATATTTTATTCTACTGTGCCTCTGAAGGAGATAGTTTAAGATCTGTTTCCCATAAAATCCTTGACCTTTACACTCTTCTATTTGGTTCTGCAATTGTATCTTTATATAAATTGGATACCAGTTCTTTAACGATTACTAATTCAAACCTAGTCAATGTCTTTGGAGCACCAAAATATGTGTGTGTGTGTGTGTGTGTGTGTGTGTGCACATGCGCACGTGCACGTTTTTGTCTTTTCTAATGAGTCATGCCTTCTCATCATGTGTCAAAAACATGACAGCCTCCGTTTAATCATCTTGGCTTTCAGGGAGAATTCAGGCTTGATCAGTTCAAGGACCCATTTGTTTTTCTTTTTGGTTGTCCATAGTATCCTCAGCATTCTTCTCCAGCATCTCAAATGAACTGGTTTTCTTCTTATCTGCTTTCTTCACTGTCCAGCTCTCTTATTCATGCATAGGGATGGGGAATACAATGGATTGTATGACTCTAACTTTAGCGCTCAGTTTTATATCTTTACTCTTTAGAATCTTGTCTAGTTCTTTGATTGCCACCCTTCCCATTCCTAGTCTTCTTATTTCTGGACCGTGGTTTCCATTCTGATCAATCTTTGATCCAAGGTATGGGAAATCTTTTAACTATTTTGATTTCCTCATTATGTAGATTGAATTTATGTAGATTTGCTGATCTGTTGTAGTTAAGTGCCTTCAAGAGGATGCAAAATCTGTTGGAGGAGTGACATTATACATTATCTTATGCCTTCACAATTCACTTTCACAGTCACTGCACAATAACAAAAAGTCCCCCCAAAATCTACCTTTCCAGCAGCCCAGCCACCCACCACAGCCATTTCCATGGTGTCAGAGAGCAGGAGGGTTTGGTGGCGATGCATTCAGCTTTCTTCCTATAGCTAGGTGTAATACAACAGGCATTTGCAGAGACCTTCCTGCAGACTGCTGTGGCACTGTATCCAACTGCAGGGAGAAAGTTGGATGTGTCTCCACTTATTTCCCACTTTTCAATATGGAAATGGCTGTGTTATGGTGTAGAGAGGTGCTCTGGTGAAAAGTAGGTTTTGTGGATAGCATTGTGTGATGTGGCTATAGATACACAGTTGTGTGATGCACAAATCTCATTATATCCAATGGTGCTCAAGCATATGTGCTTTTTGCCTTACACCGGGGGGGGGGGGGGGGGGGTGCGGAATGGATCCCTGCTTAAGGCAAAGGCCCACTGTATGTCATTCAAAGGGGGGAGAGTTTTAATAAATTAGAAATACACACAGACACACACACACAAATTTTGAGACAGCATTCTCAGCTTGAAATCCCTCTCACTCACTTTGGGAACCCTAGACGGGTGACCACACCTTGAGATCTGGGAATGCAAACAGGGGAAGCTAGTCTTCCAGGTATCCTGGTCCCAGCTTGTTTAAGGCTTTGTATAGCAAAACTAACACCCTCAATTGAGATTTGAAGCAATTTGGAAGCCAGTACCATTGGTGCAAGACTGGAAATATATGGTCTCTAAAGCACACACCCAAGACATTCCTTATGTTAGAGTCTTGTTTCAAAGAAAACTGAGATAATGTTTGTGACATTCTTTAATATTCTAAAATCCCTAATCCCAATTCTGTTTAGGCCTAATTCTTGACCCATCAAGCAATATATTGTTATGCTGCACTGGACAGCACAATCCAACTGATCCCATGTCTAGTTCTTGCTCTTTAGTAATAAAATCACATCAGCCATCAAAGAGATTATGATAACTGATGGTTCCAGAGCAAGAGATGGAACAGAGTGATGGTTCCATTACTGTTTTGTTGCTGTTACTGATTGAGATGGCATTCAATAAATAATGAGAAGTAACCTTTCATTAACAGCAGTAGCATAGAATTATTAATGCAAATGTGTGTTTATTTTCTAATGACTAATTGTCCAGGAACCCCTCTCTTTTCCTTCCCTCCTCCCTCAGTATTCCCGAAAATGTTAATGGTTTGCATTGGAAGATAATTAATGCAGCAGGCATTAATTTCATTCCCTCTTAGAGATTTTGGCTGGCCATTTGAATTGCATGATAGTTATATCCTCCTGAAAGGGCCAGCTATGATGAGTCTTACTCCATAAAATCATGAACTACATTTCACATTTGCAAAGGACGTTTTGAAAGAAAGTCATCATTATTTATCAGAGACCATAATTGAGTTCTATACTTTATCCCTTTATTTTTTTCTCCCTAAAGTGTCATTCTGTAGATTCTCACTTCATTCAATACCATATTCTAAAGAAGCTATTTGCATTTCAATTAAAGTCTATCTTGCTGCTGAGAATAGTATGTTTTCCCCTATACATTAGGGACATTATGCTGATATTTGGATGGTGAATTTTGGGGATTTCAAAAATATCTCCAATTAAGGTGCATAATGGAAATGTTGTCATTGCTGTTGTTGTTTTAAACCAGTTTCATTAAGGGTTATGATAGAGTCATGTGGGATTGTTAGAGCAGAGGAAGAATTCGTATTGTTGTACAAACCTGAGTAACTCAGAAATTAAAATGGTGTTTAGTTCTAGTTCTTATTTCATATAGTATACTGAGAGATCCAGAGCTTGGAAATTATGTATTGCAAGTAATGTACCTTATGTGTAATGCTCTTAAATTGTTTAAGAGAGTATCCATAAAACAAATTCTGACACTTTGGTACCATTTTAAGTGCTATAGCTCCATTGTATGGAATCTAGGAATTGTAGTTTGCTAGCTTGATAGAACTGTAGTTTGGTGGGGACTTGGAATTCTCTAAGTGTTGGGGATTTAAAATTCTCTAACTGCCATAGCTAAGGAAAGTATCCCAAGCATTCACCAATTATAAAACCAGGATTTCATAGAATATAGCCTTGGCTATTAAAGTGGTATCAAACTGCTGTAATTCTTCTGTGTGGATACACTCTAAATTTCATATAGTTTTATTCTTATTCTTGTACAATTTATTTTACAAGGAAAAATGGTTAGTTGAAAGCATCCTCCCCCCACGCACTAAAATTCCAGTCTGAAAGAGGGCCTTTAGTGATGCTTTAGAGCTATTTTTGGCCATTTTGTATATCTGAGCGTTTTTAAAATAAATAAACGAAGGACCAAAAAGTAGCTCTTTAGTAAGTGGCATGACATGTGGCTTTTCCTTTAAAAAAAGAACATAATAACATGCAAAAAATAGTGAACAACCTTTTAAAAAGTAATATTGAAAATTGTAAATTACCTGAAGAAGAAAGGAGAGAAGTTGGTAATTTGATATTCTTCATATGATGTATCACAAATGATGATAAAGAAACAAGAGTACGCTGTTACCTTTTGATGGGAAATAATAATAATAATTATATATATTCAAAAATTATTTTAGAATAGTGTCAATATCTATATAGGTCTGTTTAGTTAGAATGATAACGTTTTTGCTTTTTGTGATCATTCAATCTAGTCATTATTCAAATTAATAATTCTATTTCAATTGCCCTCGGGTACGAAGTTCAGGAAGTCACTTTTGTGTTTTGTTTGTAGAAATTTGGCTTTGATGTTTGTGTTGTGTCTGTTTGTGTATTTTGTGTATTTTATACATTTAATAAACTTTATTTTAAAAAAGTAATATTTCAAACTGTGGAACCCGAACCATCATAGATCTGTGATTTCCATATAAATATAGATATAAAATAAGTAATGGAACATAGTCACTGTTCTACAGGTCCCTATCTCCCTGAGTTTTACCCAGATGCCATTCAGACGTATGGTAAAGCCTTCTCATTACTATTATTTAGACTGGTTTCTACATCTATAGCTTGTTATATTCCCCACTCCCCCATAACCTCTGGACATAGTAAGTTAAAAACAAGCATTTCCCAATCCTTCTCCTTTTCCTGGAATTAGTTTCTTTCTTTCTTTTTTCTTCCCTGAAGCATATGTTATAAACTCAAAATACTGACTTTTGAATAGTCCCCCAGAAACCAGAAGAACAACTTCAGACTAAGTGGTCTGAGGCATAAATGTTTAAGCATGTTTGGCTTTTAGACTTCTGGGTATGTTTCAGCCACCTATTTTCCCTTAGAAAATAAATTCTGCAAGAACGAAAGTGAATGCATGAAACAGACATAGATTTAGGGGCAAAATAATGCTTGTATGTCTACCAATGCTAATCCAAATTGCTGGAAGAGTTGTGATGGTAGGGGAACCTTTGTACATATGTGGATGGATGTGCGAATACTGGACAGAAATTTTGCAGCTAATCTCCAAGATCACTAAACAAAGCTTACAATCATCACCACTCCTGCTCCTGTTCTCTCTTTTTCATGGATGAAAACAGCCCTGAAACACAAAGAACTTACTGGTTTCCTATTTGCTGTTGCCAGGCTTGATATAGCTAAGAACTGGAAAACTGGAAAGTTGAACATTGCAGGATGGTGGACTAGACTTTGGGACCTGTGGTTAATGGAGAAAATTGCAGACAGTAACAACAGAGTAAGAGGCTTACAATCTGGATTGACTTTCCACACGATTTGGCATCCACTTATTGAATACATCCAGCAGGACTTGGTTTCTAGACAGCCCAAATCTTATCTAAATTTTTATGGAATGATGTCCCCAGGATCCCTGAACACATCTTTTGCTTATAATTTCCAGGGCATTATTTTTGGTTATGGTTTAATTTCTGCTTTTTCGGTAAAATAACCGCATTTGAGGGTTTATTGTCTTTGACTTTATTTTTATTTGTTGCTGTTTGAGTATACTATTTGTTATCATGTTTTGTTTGTAAATAACATTGTAAAATAAAATTATTAAAAAAATAATGCTCACATTTCATGAAAAAAATGTAGCTTCTTTCTCAAGCCAGTTTCTGAAACTTTTAAAAATTCTTTGCTATTATTTATTTACATATATGACTGTATTATTTAACAGTGTTAAACATTCCAAGATATACATTATATGAAAAAAATGTATAAAAGAAGTAGTGCTGTTTGGTTTGATGGATCTGTCAGTCTACCTTGCCTATTATATATTTCTAACTTATGCATTGTCTGCTATATGAATGGTGAAGAATTTTATTTCCTGCTTTTTTGATAAGAGGCTTTTAAACTATGTAAAAGTCTTCATCAATTATATGATTTTTTTTTAAAAAAATCAAATTTAGGAGAAAATGAAAATGACAGGTACAGCCATCTAACACCAAATAGTAGGAGATTCAGAAAAGGCAAACAGAACTCCCTTACAAAGCACCATAGTAGTTAGTGCATGGAACTTGCTTTTGCAAGATGTAATGATACTTAAATGCCCCCGGCATATCATTGACACTGGGTACCTCATTATTGATATCAGAAGGAGTGACGGTGGCAGTGGCAGGTGGCACAGTGGGATGCATGTGTAGACAGCTGCCTGGCATCACTCCAGAGTGCATTACTCTGCCCCTCAGCATTACGGCGGCACCTTTGATTCAGCCTCTCTTTTCCATGATTTCTTGTTAACCACTTTTGAGTGAACTCCAGCTCATGGCAACCCTATGGATGAAGCAACTTCATGATTCTCTGTCCATCGCTTTGCTTAGGCTCTGTAAACTCATACCCAAGACCTCCTTAATAGTGTCTATCGATCTAGCATGTTGTCTTCCTCTCTTTCTGTTTCCCTCTACCTTTCTGAGCATTATTGTCTTTTTTAATGAGTTATGCCTTCTCACGATGTGTCCAATGTATGACAGCCTCAGTTTGATCATCCTGGCATACAGGGAGATTTCAGGCTTGATCTGTTCAAGGACTCATTTGTTCATCTTTTTGGCTGTCCATAAGGTTCTTTCTTAATCTTCAGTATTGATACCGGGGGGGGGGGGGGGGGTCATGAACACTGCTCTATAACATTTTTGCTTGTTGGAGAGAAGGACAAAATGGTGGCCAGATTGACAATACTAACCTTAGTTCACTACTAGTACAAGAACAGCATTCTTCTACTCACTTGAAGACAGCAGGCTAGGTTTGGAGACACAGGGAAGGCTATGTGTGACATACATAGCTCTGTTATCCAATGTTCTCCCTCCTCTTTCCAGCATCTACTGCCTAACAAAGCTGCTCACTTTGCCCAGTAGCAGGGCCTAAAGAACACTGACAAGGTAAATATAGCAGCAGCAACAATAACACAATGCTTGATTTAAGGGAAAAGATCAAATGATTGTACCACACAATGCTTTGCAACTCCTCAGTTCTATTCAAAGCTAGAAAAAGTCAGTATGTATATTCAGTACAAATGAATTTATAACTATATAAAAATACAGAGGCTGAAAATTGTGTAGGCAACCATTCAAATCAGGAGCATGTTTTCCAGATGTGTATTACTGATAATTATTCTAGATTCATATCTCCAGCCTCATGAATCAATGGGAACATCTACAGTGTAGAAATAATGTAGTTTGACACCACTTTAAGTGCTGTAACTCCATCCTATGAAATTGTGGGATTTGTAATTTCACAAGGTCATTATTCTTCTCTGCCAAAGAGTTCTGATGACTCACAAAACTACAAATTCCAGGATTCTGTAGGATGGAGCCATGGCTTTTAAACTGGCATCAAACTGCATTATTTATACAGTGCAGATGCACCTGATGTCTCCATTCATGGCACTGTCAAAATGGAATATACAGTGTGGGTAATTATAGACCAAAAGCTGTTTGGAATCCTTTTCCAAATCAATTGCCATAGTTTCATATAGTTCATTGCTTCATAGTTTATAGCAAAATGTGTATAAATCAGTCATGCCTGGTTAGATCTACAGGAAGACAATATTGTGTAGGTTGCATTTACTCTGCTATTTCCATACAGCATCTACAGACTGGTGGAATGACACTTTATATGGTTAAATATCACTAATGTGTTATGAAACTGGATGTAATGGAAAACCACTACAATCACCTCAGACTTATTTATATCAAATAAAGATGATGGTAAGACTGCTGCCCCTTGGGAAGCCAACTCATGAACTGCTTTACTGTAGTACTTAGGTCATATTATATCTACTGTGATAATTTTATGTATGTGAAATACCTGATCATCTTTCCACGTTATCCTGAGCTGCTGAAGCTTGAAATATATAGAGCATTCCTTTCACCATCACAATGCCACTGAGTGAAGAAAGCTGATCACTGAAAAAAATATTCTCATAAGTACAGACACTTATGCCATGATGGCCACAAAATACCTTCCCATTTTGCAAGTTTGTTCTTCTGTGAAAGATTGAGACAGACAAGGATTTTTGTCCCTATTTGTAGTCTTTACCCATGAACAGACTATTTGACATACTTAAATTTCTCCCTGTTTACTGTTGGAAAATGCAAGCAATATTAGTGGATATCACAAGTAGAATACAGTAATTATTATTCATGATCATGAGAGAGAACAGCAAACTACAGAATGAAGAATAAGCAATCTCAGAATAAAGGCAGACTAACTGATACAGGAAGAGAGAGTGTGTGGTTAAGATCCAAAAAACAAGAAGTGGCATGGATACATACTGTGCCTAAACTCTAAGACTGCATCTACAGTGCAGAATTAACACAGTTTGACGCTGCTTTAACTGTCATGTCTGAATGCTATGGAATTCTGGGATTTGTAATTTGGGAATTGCAGGATTCCATAGGATTCCATTATCTGCCATGGCATATAAAGTGGTGGCAAACTACATTAATTCTGAAGTGTGGCAGCAGCAATGTTTAGCCTCCTCCATGAGCTAAAAATTAATTTGAGCGAGAGGCAGATTAATCAATCTGCAATGCCAGTGAACAAGTTCACTTACCTTCTATTATCACCACTCCAGGTAATAAACGTTCCTGGGTGTGTTTTCAGTTGGTATTCTTCTAGGGATATTTGAGGCTTGAGCACTTTTGAATTTGCTTAGGAAATGCCCTGACCTTCACCTCCTAGAGTAAAATGAAGGTTGGGATTTAACAATCCAATGTTTTCATATTTCTCCAAATGTGACAATGTAGTATTGGCTCAAACATCATCAGAATGCAGAGAAAAAACATGCATTTTGTAAGAAAAAGATAATTAGAAATACATATTTAAATATCAGTTTTCATGCCAACCCTTCACAAACTGAAAATCAAAGCAGAAAAAGGAGCTGACTAAATCAGGATGTGAAAAAGTGGAATGGTCTGGAAGCAGATTCATTTTCTCCACCCTAAACTCTTATTATAGAAGTGTAAGTTACGAAGTTACGAAGTTCAACAGAGGCAAAAACATGACACAGTACAAACCAGTATTTGAGCCACGTGATATCCCTCCTCCGTTTTGTAAGGCTGAACCTTTGTAGATATACAAAGTAACTGAAATAATAGTTGCTCTATAAGAAGAATGAAGTGATCCTATGCCAAGTTGCAATAGTAATATAACTTATGGTTTATCCATGCTGCAGAATTAAAGTAGTTTGAAACCGTTTTAACTGCCATGATTCTGTGCTACATAACTCTGAGATTTCTAGTTAGCAGAGGCATGGGAGCTCTCTGACAGAGAAAGCTAAATATCTCACAAAACTACAAATCCAGAATTCCATAGCATTAAACCATGGCAGTTAAAGTGGGGTCAAACTGCTTTATTTCTGCAGTGCAGGTGCAACAAAAGTTTCCCTGTTTCTAAACTGGCTAAAAAGAACATAGAAGTTGAATATGCCCATCTCAAAATGATTTTCCTGAAAAATAGACAGTCTGATAAATATATTTTATTGTAATTTATTTACTAGAGACAGCCATTCTGAATATTATGTACATTTCCTACATTTAGATCACTTCATGAGTGTTGCTAAGATGGTCTGGTAATCAACTCTTCTTCTGTCACATTGTCCTGTTAATTATGCTCCTGAAATGCTTAGCAAACTTTATTTTTAAATTGCAGAATACTGCAGGGATTCAATTCATTGATGATTTCATTATGGGAGATCTTCAAAGACCTCAGGAGAACCTATAATCTCACTCCTTTTTTTCTCCCTTGATTAAGGCTTCGGCATTTTAAATTCTGTGCAACTGGACTACATTTACCTATTTCTCATGTGGAATTCCTTGCAGATAAGCTTGGCCTAATTACACTGCCAGTGTTTCCTTTATAAGAAATTAAAAGTTTGGTCTTGGGAGAAAAGAAAGCATGATGTGGGGTAAGAAGAGGGTGAATTTTTAAAAAACACACACAGGAAGCAAGATACAGGTAGACAGAATTATCCACCACATTTTGTTGAATTTCCTTTGTTTATCTGAGCTCACTGATTTTGACTTGCTTGGAGATATTGTATCTATCTCCTTGCCAGAGATCTTGGGCCCGTTACAAACGGGCCTTTTAGTATGGAGTCAGTCCGTACTAGGGTTAGGAAGGTGCGGTGCTTCCGCACCCCCTAACCCTAGTATGGACTGAGTCCGTACAAGATGGCGGCACCCCATCTACATGGAGGCCGCCATGGTGACGTCATGACCGCGCCGCCTCTATACGGGGCGGCGCAGTCGTGACGTCGCTCCACGCCAGGGCGCTTAGTGCGCCCTTTGCGTGGAGCAGGAAGGAGCTCCGTTTCGGAGCTCCTTCCTGGTTTGCGTCACTGGGCGCAGCCTTCACACGGCTGCGCCCAGCTACACAAGGGAGAAAGGGGCCAAGCAGCCTCTTTCTCCTCCTCCCCGCCACCGCGGGGTGTCCTTGGGGCTTGAAGCCCCAAGGACACCTTTTTCCAGGCTGCGTGGAAAGGGCCTTTTGCCACTTCCCCGCAGCCTGAAAAGCGGCAGATTGGGGCCTCAGTGGCTGCTGCTCTAGAGACTGAAGCCCCGATACACCGGGGAAAGGGGCGAGTGCAGCCCGCCCCAAATGGGCGGTCTGTAACCCGCCTAAGATCCCCATTTTGACTGAGTGAGATTTTTTTCCAAATCTTGTGAGTGTGGTTTCCTGAAAGGGTGAGACTTCTGTGAGTCACTGGACTGGGGCTAGCAGCCTAGCCCTTTACAACTGCTGCCAGAGGCCGATGCCTAATGGCATGTGGAATTTCACAGTAAAGGGAGACTTAGGAGCTCATCACATTTTAAAATAAGCTGACTTACCGCTGCTGCGTTGAAGTCTATTTCATGATGCAGTTGGGTATTATCACAGGAAAAATACCTCTTTTGGAGGGGGGAGTTCATAGTTCTGTTTCAGTGCCTCCTTAAGACTTCTGAGTATGGACAATGAGGGATCTGATGCAGTCACCTGCAACAATTGTGGCATGTTTGCCTGTGGATGTATGGCACCAAGTGCAAGTTGGTAACCCTGTTGGAAGAGAGACCAGCAGCTGGAGGCCCGGATAGGTACAATTTGGCTTTTTAGGGAGAAAGAGGTTTTCCTGGACAGAATGGAACAGATTGTCCTGCGTGGGGAACACACACAGGAAGCTTCTGGGGAGGAGGTAACTTCACATACACAGGAGATAGACAGAAAACATCCAGGGGTAGCCGTGTTGGCCATACAGCAAATCCAGTAAAAAATCCACCAAAAGTCATACCTTTATTGGCCAACCAAAATGCACAATATACATGTTGCAAGCTTTTGAAGCTTCACTGGCTTCTTCATTAGACAAGGTGCTACAAACTAAACAGGAAGAAAAAAAAGTAAGTCCTAGTCCAACACTCAAACCACTATACCACATTGACTCTCTTAAAAATTAAAAAGAATATATGGACAGCTGTATACTAGTTTAGAGGAAAGGTCAGCAGCAACAAATGGCTTAAAAGCAACAAATGTGCATCTTTTGTAGCATCTTTGAGACTAAGGACTTTACTGTATGATCCCCATTCTCACAGCAGTAATGTAAGAAGTAATAACACAATAAAATTCAAAAGTGTTTAAAAAGAAATAAATGGATAAAATAAAGAAAGATAATCATGGAGTTTCAGGATAGTGAGGGACAGGGGGAAGAGGGAACACTGACACTGTATGTCTGGCAATCACACAACTGCCTGAGTGACATTTTACCCTTGGGGACTTGAGTGATTGCCAGGTCATTCATGGGTTTCCTGCATGACAGGGGAACAGGGCAGCTTTGGGTAGGAGATGTCATAGTGCAATGAGTATCTCCAAAGCCACATCTTTCTTGGTGTAATTATGGTTTAAAAGCTTTGTGCAGTAATGTCCTAACTGGGAGAAAGAAAGAAGTTGGTTGCACAAGCTTTTATGGGTGTGGTACAAACTGGCGCTTTCCACCGGCCTGGCCACGTACTAGGGTTGTGTGGGGGCAGAGTGACCGCATGCCCTGCAATCCTAGTACGTGGCGGTAGCACAATAATGGTGGTGCCCTGTATACATGGGCACCACCATTGTTACGTAAGTGCTGTGTGGCATCTGCACATTGCCGCACACGCTTACATAATGAGTGTGCCAGTGGTGCACTTGTTATGCCACCCCTGTGGCTTTAAAAGAATCAGCTTTTCACAAGTTCTTTTTCCACTGGAGGGAAGCCGCTTAGTTTGGCAGTTGCTGCTTCCCTCTAGAGGAAAACAGGCACCGGCAGGCTGCTGTTTTTTGGCAGTCTGTACTGTCCCATAGACTGACTTTCTTTTTTTCTCTCTCTCTCTCTCAAAGCTGCTTCAAGATCCCTTTGCATACTTATCCAGACTAATATGGCTATGTTTCTCAGATCAATGATGCTTCCCTTTTCTTTCTTTCCACCATCTTTCCATGTATCTATACATAATTTTGTGTTTGTGTTTGAGTATGTTTTTTTACTGCCCATTAATTTTAAATGTCATTTGGTCTATTAAAAGCCTGAATGAGGGATGAGAGCAAGGAGAAAGACAGATAGCAAGTGAATTGAGGGTAAAGTGTCTGTAGTATGCCACCATTTTCTCCTCCAGGAATGGAGTAAGCGGATCCCGTATCTTTGAAGCCTCTCTCAAAATAAGCATGAGGTCTAGCAAATTTCCCTTTTTTCTTTCTGATGGAGAGAGGGGAGGAAGAAGGGCTCTGCTACCATGGAGATGAAACACTGGAAATTAACAGATTAAGTTAAATGCACCTGGTAGAAAGTTCTATTGCTTTCATTTCCATTACAATTAATCACATCTAGATTTCACTGGATAGAGGCCTATAATAACTTTAAAAAAATGATAACCACCTCCTCAGTCTATTATACATCCTGATTCTTACAAGAAACAACATACTGTTATTAGCAAGTACAATATTACCTATGCCACTGTTACTCAAAGTAGCAGTCCATTGACCAGTGACAATCCCAGAGAAACTGGCTTCCAATCCCCAGGGAGTTTCCAGGAAAAAAAAGAAACAACTGTGGCTAATGGTCACAAATATGGTATGAGCATTAGAAGAATGACACATTAGAAGAAAATAACTGTTGGTTCTCCACATCAGATAGCTTAAAAGGCACTGGTCTTTTACCTCTGAGACAGCTGGAAAGCCCTTCTAGCGACAGGCTACCCTCTAGACATTTTTTTTTTATTTCAACTCTAAGCCATGATCATGTGGGCCAGACATATGAGATATCCACATTTGGAGGGCACTATGAGGAGATGATCTGGTGCGTGAGCTTTCCTAGACTTAAGCGTACTTCCTCAGATGCATGGGAATTGTAGTTTATTGTGGCACCAGACACAAAACTACAGTTTCCAGGATTCCCTTGCACTGAGCCAGGGCAGCTAAAGCAGTCTTGAAGTGGATTATTTCTGTAGTATGGATTGGACCCAACTCAGGCTGCATCTTCGCTCCAGAGACAATCCAGTTTCATACCGTTTTAATGGCCATGACCCAGTGCTATGAAATCCTGGGAATTGTAGTTTGTTGTCACACCAGAGTTTGCTGACAGAGAAGGTTAAATGTCTCACAAAACTAGAATTCCCTGGATTCACTAGCACTGAGCCAGGGCAGTTAAAGGGGTGTCACACTGGATTATTTCTGCAGTGTGGTTGCAGCCTAACGTGTTTCTATTTGGCACAAAACTTTCTGGACCCCCTTCATGTCAAAATAAATATCTTAAAAGTATTAGAAGGACTGAAAGATTCTTTGTTTGGTTCAATGGTAAGTTTGAGAGTTAAAAAAAGTTGCAATTATTTTTTATTCAATTAGGGCTACGTTTATTTGCAAAAGATCCGCCAAACTTGTGACAATACAGGCGGGTGTGCAACCTTCCTCTGTCAGTTCCCCCAGATTTGTTTCCTGATTGTTGCATGAAAAGTCTCTTCCTTGCGCTTTCCAAAAACTTCCTTCCTCAGTTGGGCTCCTTTTGTTCCCTGAAATTATCAGAAACACACACATACACACTGCACTGTCATTACGTTCTTGGTGCACAAAGCCTGTCTATTCATTAGAATGGAAGTATATGAAATAGGAAAAGATAGACAGAGAAAATGAAATACAACCCCCCCCCCCCCCCCAGAACATCTTCCTAGAGAGGTATTCTTTCAGGTGTGCCTTTCTTTGCAGTTTTCCCACTATCTCAGGGCTCCTGTGTCCCAAATCCCAGGGAATGTGGAGGGACCACTGTCTGTGAAATAGGAAAAGGCAGAAAGAGGAGAGGAGAGCTGCATTGGGAGGAAAGCCAGGGCTCCGTAGGGACTTGAACCCCATCCTGGGAACCAGGAGTGCCAACCACCAGCGCCTTTTGCTTTTTTCTGGCAATGCAACAAGGGAAAAAGCAAAACCTCAGAGAACACAGAGTTAAAACAAGAACATTTGTGCAGTAAAGCTTCAAATGTTTCAGGTATTTACTTTTTGCAACCTAAAAACAGTCATTGGCCTGGTGCAGATTAGAAGAAAGGGGTGGGCAGAGGCCGCCCCTGTCTTCTCCGGATCATTCCAAGGCACCATTTGCCTATACATATTAGAGTTCAGGAGCGTGAGGTTGCTGCATGCTCCCAAACCCTAAAATCTCTGCCATCACACCACAAAAAGCCTCGTTTTACTGGACTGTTAAGGTGTTGCAGAAACCTCCTTATTAGCATCGTCACTGCTTTTAAGATGCATCCTTGAGATTGGTTTTGTTAGGCATTTCTTCCTAACACACTGTTGTTAGTATATATATATAAAAATATAAAATTTATTCGGTCATTGACCAGCTAGTACAAATAACAATCAAATCACAAAAGCCATAAATAAGCTTGCTTATAAAAACTTCTAAATTGTACTAAAATTATACATTGCAAGAAGATAAAAGATAAAATATAGTTATTATACACAGAATGCGAGCACAAAGAACAAAACGGATGCCTTATAGCGCAATCCACATCTGTCTCTGGTATCTTACTGTCGGAATCTATCTCATTTAATATTCCAGTTTCATCTCTTCATTAGAGGACGTATTTTACAAACAATGTAGCAGAATTTTGCTACTTTGTATACAATGCTAGGGATCTGACAATTCAGAAGACAACAAACAAATGAGGTATCTGAACATCTTGGAAATTTTTCCAGAAGAGGGGTGATCAGTTGGTGCCGAGTATCCTTATAATATTGACAATATAGGAAGATATGTTCAAGAGTTTCAATATCTCCTTCATTGCAGGGGCAAAGCCGTGCTTGGTAGGGAATTTTCTTGAGCCTACCTTCCAAAACCGCTGAGGGGAGGGCGTTGAATCGAGCTAAAGAAAAGGCTCTTCTAAATTTAGGTAGGGTGACTTGAAACAAGTATGAGGCAGGTGTTGACATCAGAATTGGTCTATTAATCAGAATGTGACCAGGGAAGGCAGCAATCTCTGTCTGTCCTTCAGTGTCAAGTAATCTTTGTTTTATGGCCAATTTAGCCTGGTCAAAGTTTAGTTTCAAAATAAAATCCTTCTGTAGGCCCAAGGTTGTTAATTTTCTATTTATGGTCAGTTCCCAGGAGGATTTATAAGTATCAACCAGAATTAATTTGGTTAGTCCATCATGTTTTTTATTTAGTTTGAGCCAATAAGATAATATATATATCCACAAACTTGTTTCAATTTTACTGACTCCAGCCTCTCTCCTCAGTACCGCGTTTGGAACATTACAGCCAACTTGGAAAATTTTCCTTAGGAAATTTGTTTGTACACGTTCCAGAGGCAACATATCGTTATAGGGACCTAATTGAGCACCATACAACAGCTGCGATCTAGCCTTAGCCTGAAAAAGTTTAATTGCAGCTGGAATGAATTGAGCTCCTTTGGAAAAAAAGTACCTTTGAATGGCGTTTGCTGTTTTTTGTGCATTTTTTGAGACAAAGTCTGAATGAGCAGATCTGTTCCCTGTGGCCTGGAATATAATCCCTAGGTATCTGAAGGTCTTAACCTGTTCTATAGTTTCCTTTCCCAATGTCCAATTTCTTCTCCTAAATTGTTTAGAGAAGGTAATAATTTTAGTTTTAGAATGATTTATTGTTAGTTTTTCTTCTACACAGTAGTTGGCTAGCGATCTCAGGGCTCTCCTAAGTCCAATAGAAGTCAGAGATAGGATGACTACATCATCAGCATAAAGCAATAGATTTACGTGTCTATTTGCAATTTTAGGAGGATGGAAGGAAGGATCACTCAAGTAAGGTACCAGGGAGTTTATATAATAATTAAACAAAATCGGGGCAAGAACACACCCTTGTCTAACTCCAATCCTAACCTGGATTTCTTTTGACATATGACCTAAGGAGCTGCATCTCACTCTCAGACGGTTATTTTCATGCAATCTGACAAGTAACAGAAGTAAACGTTTGTCTATTGAACTATTCATGAGTTTGTCCCATAATCTGGGTCTGGAAACAGTGTCGAATGCAGATTTGAAATCTATGAATGCAGCATAAAGGGGGATACCCATTTGGAGATATTTCTCTGTCAGATGTTGCAGCAGCAATGCATGATCAATTGTTGATCTTTCAGCTCTAAATCCTGCCTGTTCTTCACTCAGTATATTTTCAGCTTCTAGCCAGTCCATTAATTTAGTTTGTAAGTGTTTAGCATACATTTTGCTAACTTGACTTAATAAACTGATTGGTCTAAAGTTTGATGGATCATTTCTTCTGCCTTTTTTATATATGGGAATTATAATGGCAAGGCCCCAATCAGGAGGAATCATGGCTGTTCTATCTATTGCTGTGAATAGTGTAGATAGGATAGGTAACCACCAGTCTAAATCATTTTTTAGAACTTCACTAGTAATAAGGTCCACACCAGGGGCCTTTGCAGGTTTGAGCTGACTGATTAGGGTCTTAATTTCCAGATATGATACGGGTGGCCAGCAGGGTAAGGTGGAAGCATTCAGCCTGGGGTCTTTAAATGGCCTTGTAGAGTTATCATATAAGCTTGCAAAATAATTTTCCCAGGTCTCAGCTGAGATTTGAAACAAAGGATTGTTTATATTTCTTGGGAAAGATGGATTTACCTCCTTCCAAAAAAGAGAGGGATTATTTGCACTGGCTGCAGTTATTAATTTATCCCATGAGACTTGCATAGCAGCCTTTTTTTTTAATCTAATTAACTGTTTATATTGTTTCTTTAATTTCAAAAGCTCTGCTACATTGCAAGCAAGGTGGTTGGCCTTATATTGTTTAAACTTCTGTTTTAGGAGAGACCAAGTTTCTCTGCATTCCAAGTCAAACCAGCTTTGGTGTTTTTTTGGTCTATATCTGCTGGTATTATTTTTAGAGGTGATTAATAGAGGTTGAATATTGTTAATTAAATTATTGAAACCAATTAATATTTCAACATCTTCCTTACTATTAATGATGTTGCTATGAAGACTTGTGATTACTTCATTGCTAAGAGACTTAGTAAGAGTCTCGGCAATTAATGGAGTCCATTTAACACGTGTAGGTCCGATTTCAAGAGGCAGACTCAAATTTTGGATTACTGGTAGAAACAACTTGTCAAAAGGGCCAAGATTTAACAATAATGGAAAATGGTCACTTTCTGGGCGATTGACTATGGTAAATTTCTGTACATATGGAATTAAATCTATTGTAATCCCAACATAATCTAGCACTGAGGGTCTAACACCAGACCAATGGGTATATTCGGCCGGGTAGTCCTCATTTGTGGAGCCATTCAGGATCATCAAATTTAGCTCAGCGAAAGTTCTTAGCATACACAACCCTCTGTAGTCACAGCATAAATCTTTGGATTGTCGTATTAGCAATGGGGGTAAAGGAGTAAGTGTAGGTAACTGGCAGTTAAATTTGGAAGAAATTGCGATATCATTGGCCCCTGTTCTAGCATTTAGATCTCCTGCCAAAATAGTATACATTGTCGGATCCAAATCCATAATATCTTTAATAAATTTATTCAATTGGTCCCAAACTGATTTTATCTTAATTCGGCCCTGTAAAGGTGGTACATAAACATTAATTAAGCATAGTAAGCTATTTTTAAATTGGAGCAGAACAGCTAGAGCAATTTGTTCCAAAGTAAATAATTTAACTACCTGTGTTTGTAGGGAAGTAGATATTAAAACACCTAATCCCCCACATAGCCTACCTTTACCTTTGCCTGGAATTGCATCTAGTACTATTGCTTTAAAGCCATCTACATACAACTCTTCCGCTACCCATGTTTCTTGTAATAGAACAATATCATGACAAGTAATAAATGACATGAAGGAGGGATCATTGCATCTAGATTTCCATCCGGCTATGTTCCAGGAGATGATGGACAAGAAGGAGGGAGTCCTGTCTATTGGCTGTCAATCATTCAGATTCAACAGAGGTGTAAAAGGATTCACCTCCTTTAGGCCATTTTCCATTATTTTCCCAGTTTTCGGAACAGAACTGTTAGTGTCAACTGTTCTTAAATTAGTGTGAGTTGCCATTTTAGTATTTTTTAAATCATGCTGTGGAGTATTCCTAGTGTCTGTACTTAGATCTTCCGTAAGGCCAGTCTTCATAGCAGATAACCTGTTGTTCTGTTTGTCCGGCGACAAAGGCAATATAGATAAACTAGAGCGTCTCCTTTTTTTGTTCCTGTGTTGAGATGAGGCATAAGATTGTGGCAATGGTGTTAAAAGTTGGTGCATCCAGTCCTCCTTACATTTTGGAGATAGTTGAATTAAAGGTGACATAAAATTATTTGTCTCCTTGCGAGGTTTTTTGGGAATTAGGCAATTTGATGATTCCTTCAATGAGGGTACAATATCAGTATCAAGTAATGAGCAGGAAGAGGGAAGCAGTTCTTGAATGATTTTAGTGGTGTTGGTAACAGATTGAAGTTTTTCTTTAACATTTTCCAATTTACATAGTATTTGTTTTTGCTCATCTGGAGTTAGTGTGTTAAACATTTGGACAAGTTCTTCATCGTCTTCAGGTAAGTTATTGGATAATTGCATCAACTCCCTGGCCTCTCCCCTGATATTATGGTTCATATTTGTTATATCCTTCCTATTTCCAAAAGTCAATAAGGGTTGAATTTTGGTGTTGCATAAAACTTTGATTGGGGTAATTGCAAATCTTTTTAACAGCATTCTACTATCAAAAATCAAATCTGGAATGCTAGAGTCTTTGAAAGTCATAGCAATTCTCATGGTTCTATTTTTTGTAGGGAGCCAAAAGACTTCGATAAGATCATTGATAAACAGTTTCCTTCTTAAAAGAAGAGTGAGTGAGTGAAGGATCAGTCTTTTTTTATGCCACTTCCCATAATTTTGATGATTAATTGCTATTTGAAGCACTATCTTATTTTTTTGGGAAACTAATTTATCTTTAATAGAAAACTTTTCAACTGGATTGTATAATACATCCTTAGGATGAGAAAATTCTTGTTTGGGATGCTCAATTAAGGTCACAGTTCTCTCTCTGTTAGCTGGTGATTTAGGTTTTTGGGCTTTTGGTTTTTCCACAAGAGTCTTTATCCCATCCAATTTTTGATTGATGTTCGCAAGCTGTTCAAAAATTGCTATTACAGTTTTTGCTGTTAATAGGCAGTTCTTAGCAACTAGATCCAAATCAGTCTTATCATTAGTCGAGGCCTTGAATGTGGTGTTCAAACTGTGATCGTTACTTTCAGTTAATATAATGTTTTCCTCTTCATAAGAAGAAAGATCAGAGGAACTTACGTGTAGGTTAGGTGTGAGATCGATTAGAGTATTTGCCTCCTCTGTGGGTTGGAAAAGGTCCTCCATTTTTAGTTGTTTTAAAGTTGATGCAGCCATAACTAATTCTGGGTTGTCAGATTTCTTATGTAGCTGTTTCCTAGCATTTTTGCATCTTTTAATATTAATATGGTCATTCCCCTTGGGAAGTTTTCTCTTCCTCTTATGATTGCTCTTCATTATCAACTTGTATTATTAAATAGTTAGGTTCAGTAATTGATTAGAGTCCAAACAGCATTGGAATATTGGAAGATTAGAGCCAGTTTACAAATGGGAGCATATAGTAAGAAAGATTATAGTAGATAAAATTCTTATTCTAAATAGAAAAGAATGGGGAAGGTTTTACCACCACCAGTTCTGTTGTTAAAAAGTAATGAGACCAGATTCTTCGTTCAGAAAGGCAGATGTTTCTATGGGCTTGGGAAGGAAGCGGGCGGCTCTGCTCACCACCGATATCCTTGTTGCTGCTCCGTCAAGCTGATATTCTGCCTGTGGAGGGTGGGTGTGGGGCGTTGGGCGTCCTTCCCCTCTCACTCTCACTCCTCCCTTGCCGCCGCTCGCAGAGAGCCGGTGTTAGCTGGGGCTTTTATGGTCCCCACTGCTCTCCTTGCCTGCAGCCGCCTGTGGAGGGTGGGTGTGGGGCGTTGGGCGTCCTTCCTCTCCTCTCACTCCTCCCTTGCCGCTGCTCGCAGTTAGTATTTGTTGAGACTTACTCTTGAAATACAGAAAAGATAGCTCACCTGATCGTCCAACCGCAATGGGAACAGGTCTGGGATGATTTCGGACAAACAGTTTTGTGGATTATTCATAGGCGCTGCTACATTCTTCATTGGGGCTTTGCCTGTGTTGGCTTTTGCAAGAGCATTTCCCTTGAAATTGGTTCTTCCGTCTGTCTGAAATACAAGCAGAGCTTCATGTTAGAACACTCATTCCCCAGAGAAAGAGAGAAAAAATGGAGGGGTAGAAGTTGATCCACTTACTTGCATGAAAGGAGAAAGATGCTGGCTGGTAGCAAAAGCCCAGTGGTCACAGTATGGCGCAGTATCCCCAGGGACCATGTTGGCTTTCGCAAGAGCATTTCCCTTGACATTGGCTCTTCCCTCTGTCTGAAATCTAAGCCATGCTTCATGTTAATACAGTCATCCCCCAGAGAAAGAGAGAAAAAATGCAGGGGGAGAAGTTGGTCCACTTACTTGCATGGAAGGAGAAAGATGCTGGCCAGTAGCAAAAGCCTAGTGGCCAGAGCATGGCACAGTATGTCTGGGGACTAAGAGCATTTCCCTTGAAATTGGTTCTTCCCTCTGTCTGAAATATAAGCAGAATTTCATGTTAGAATACTCATTCCCCAGAGAAAGAGAGAGAAAATGGAGGGAGAGAAGTTGGTCCACTTACTTGCATGGAAGGAGAAAGATGCTGGCCAGT
>NC_056523.1:208663466-208699632 GCF_019175285.1 Sceloporus undulatus
GGTCACAGCATGGCATAGCATTCCCTCGGGACCAAGAGCATTTCCCTTGAAATTGGTTCTTCCTTCTGTCTGAAATATAAGCAGAGCTTCATGTTAGTTCAGTCATCCCCCGGAGGAAGAAAGAGAAAATGGAGGGGGAGAAGTTGGTCCACTTACTTGCATGGAAGCAGAAACATGCCGGCTGGTAGCAAAAGCCTAGTGGTTGCAGCATGGCACAGCATCCCCAAGGACCATGTTGGCTTTTGCAAGAGCATTTCACATCCAACTGGACCTTCCTTTTGTCTGAAATATAGTCAGTCTTAATCATTCAACTGCTTCAAATAAAATCTTGGAGGCCAGAATGTAGAAGGCCCTTGGCAACTCGGAGCAGCTCTGCTGGACAACACTGGGGAGACGCAGTGATGCCAGAGAAGTATCATTTCTTCGCTGCCTCCATTGCCTTGGCATGGGCCTTCCAATGGGCCCTAGCCCATTTTCGTTCGGATTTTCTGTCATCGTTGCTCTAGTCTCCTTCCCACTGGTTTTCTCACCGCCAGCTCTCTAGTTAACCAGGGGGCATATTTGGCTGCACTTTGTGGGCAGGTATGCTTAGGAGCAACCGTGTCCACTGCCCTGGCTATTTCCCTATTCCAGAGACGTGCCAGGGCTTCAACAGGATCACCTGCCAAAGCAACAGGAATCCATCTTCTCTGAAGGAGGCTGTTGTGAGGCCATTGCTTAAAAAGACCAACCAGGATCCCATTGTTTTGGATAACTATCAGCCAGTCTTTACTATTCTATTCTTGGGCAAGGGTCTGGAGCAAGTGGTGGCTTTCCAGCTTCAGGGGTTTCTGGACAAAACAGATTGTCTAGATGCATTTCAATCAGGCTTCAGACCTGGCTATGGGACAGAGATAGCTTTGGTTGCCTTGGTGAATGACCTCTGCAGGTAACTGGACAGGAGGAATGTGTCCCTGTTGGTCCTGCTGGATCTCTCCGTGGCTTGGTATCCTTCTGGCTGCCTCTCTGGGGTGGGGCTTTGGGGCACTGTTATGCAGTGGTTCTAGTCCATCTTGGAGGGTCAGATGCAGAAGGTGGTCTTGGGGGATCCGTTTTTGACTCCATGGCCACTAGCTTGTGGAGTCCCACAGGGTTCTGTGTTGTCCCCCATGTTGTTCAACGTCTACATGAAACCGCTGGGAGAGGTCATCCAGAACTTTGTAGTGAGGTGTCGCCAGTATGCGGATGATACTCAACTCTATCGCTCCTTTGCATCTGATTCCAAGGAAGCTGTCTCTGTACAGAACCAGTGATTGCTGTCAGTAATGGATCGGATGAGGGCAAACAAATTGAAGCTTAATCCGGACAAGACAGACAAATCAGGGAATTGGGGCATGTGCTGGATGGGGTCACACTCCACCTGAAATCTCAAGTTCCCAGCTTGACTGTGCTCCTGGTCTCCGCTCTCAGCCTGGATGCTTAGGTCTCAGCAGTGGCCAGGAGCGCCTTTGTACATCTTAAACTTGTGTGCCATCTGTGTCCGTTCCTTCAGACATCAGATCTGAAGGAACACATCTTAAACTTATGTGTGAAATGCATCTGTTCCTCGAGATCTTAGATCTGCTTGGACTCCTCTCTGAGCCTGGATGCCCATGACTCAGCAGTTGCCAGGATTGCATTTACACATCTTAAACTTATGTGTGATCTGTGTTCGTCCCTTGAGATGTCAGATCTTCCTGGACTTTGCTCTGAGCCTTGATGCCCAGGTCTCAGCACTGGCCAGGAGTGCATTTACACATCATAAACATATCTGTGTGTGATCTGCGTCCGTTCCTTGAGATCGTAGATCTGCTGGGACTCCTCTTTGAACCTGGATGCCCATGACTAAGCAGTTGCCAGGACTGCATTTACACATCTTAAACTTATGTGCGATCTGCGTCGGTTCTTTGAGACGTTAGATCTGCCTGGACTCTGCTCTCAGCCTGGATGCTCAGGTCTCAGCAGTGGCCAAGAGTGCATTTACACATCTTAAACTTATGTGCGATCTGCGTTCGTTCCTTGAGATGTCAGATCTGCCTGGACTTCTCTCTGAGCCTGGATGCCTATGAATCAGCAGTGGCAAGGAGTGCATTTACACATCTTAAACTTATGTGTGATCTGCATCCGTTCCTTGAGATCTTAGATCTGCTTGGACTCCTCTCTAAACCTGGATGCCCATGACTAAGCAGTTGCCAGGACTGCATTTACACATCTTAAACTTATGTGTGATCTGCGTTCATTCCTTGAGATGTCAGATCTGCCTGGACTGCAATCTGAGCCTGGATGCCCAGATCTCAGTAGTGGCCAGGAGTGCATTTGCACATCGTAGACATATGTGTCAGGGGTTAAAGTCAGCACACTGGGACATGCTTAGATGTGTGTGTGTCTGACCATGAGCATCCAGCACTGGAAGGTCAAGGCTGATCTAGCACAGCTGATGCTCATAGCCTCAAGGACACTCTGATGCCTCCATGCACTAAGCCTGGATGATGAGACATCTAGCTGGATTGCCCAGGGGGACACATTAGAATGTAACACAGGAAGTCACTGGGTTTGGGAGACCGCATGGTCTGAAGGCTATATAAACTCAGGAGCTTCCAGTGATTGCTGTGTAGGTTGTAGTAGGAGAGTTGGTATTCGTTTGTGATCTGTATTATAGTACTGTAAATAAAGCACTTCGGGAGACTTGGCATGTCTGGTCGTTTATCAGCTGAAGCCTGGCATTGAGTGCTGAGAGTCCCCGGAGGTTCCTGCATTTCTTCAGTTCCTGGAAGACATCCAGTTGTTGTTATCTCAGCTGAGGACTGAGAATCACGTTTCTCAATTTGCCGGTTTACTCTGCCATATGCCAACATTGGCTACAGGGCTCAGATGAGTTGCTGACAATATGTGCCATCTGCATCCATTCCTCGAGACGTCAGATCTGGCTACAGTGACACATGCCTTGATTACATCCCGTTTGGACTACTGCAATGCACCATAACTGGGTCTACCTTTGGAAACTGTCCGAAGACTTCACTGGGTTCAAAATGCTGCAGCCAGAATGCTGACCGGTGCCAGTTACAGGGAGCATATAACTCCTTTGTGAAAACAGCTCCACTGCCTACCTGTTTGTTTCCAGGCACAATTCAAAGTGCTGGTCATGGCCTATAAAGCCCTAACTGGCTTGGGTTCAGGTTATTTGAGAGACTGTATCTTCCCATATGAACCAGCAAGAGATCCAAGATCTGCGGGAGAAGGCTTTCTCTCGGTCCTCCTGCCCTTTGGCCACCAAGGAATAACAGTTTTATGCCTTTTTATGCTTTCTGCACATAAGGCATAGCTGGGTGCTTTTATGGAGCAGGTGTCCATTTTTAACTTGAGTATCATATTTTTTGTGATTTTATATATAGACATAATTGTTTGAATTTTCTAACAATTTTAAAGGTTTTATCTGTAAGTCGCGTTGGGTCCTTCCGGGAAGAAAGGCAAGATATAAATGAAATAAAGAAATAAAATAAATAAAATACATGGGGGCGAGGGAAGAGACATAAGAATGCAAACACAATTCAGAGAAAGCTATCTCAATTAGCCTAAGTATGAGCAAGGAGGAAGATTCGAGCCCAAATGGGAAAGAAGAGATGAGGAGAGGCCAAGAGATGCTGCTTTCTTTGCGACACATCTGGACCAGGAACTAACACAATTCTCTTGTGTTTAAGGAGATCTAAGCCCTTCTTAAATACTATAACCTTCCTCTATAATTTAAGGGCAAGCCACCAAGCTCTGCTAGATAAGGGGCTTTCCCCTCTTTCCAGAAACAGCAGAAATATAAATACAAATATCGATAAAAGTCTTAAGCCTAACTTAGCTCATCCTAACTAGTCAATAATATGAACCACAGCAGAAAGCAACAGACACTTCAGGTAAACCAAACCACAGCAGAAATCAAAATTTCCTTTGAAAAAACCCAAAGTATTATCTGTCATCCATTTACCTTTCTTCCTTCCTTAAAGCACTTGTTAATTCGAACTGTAGCAGATAATACTAACTATAGCAGAAATCAACAGATACTTGGTAAAGCAAAGCACTGATACAGATCCCACTGATTCATTCTGGGAGGGGCTTGCCGTTGAATTGAACCCAAATTGGTGGATACTGGCTTCACAGAAATACACACAAACCACACTGGGGAAAAATCTTAGTGGTTTTTGTGCGTTCTCTCTAGAAAAAGAAACCTGAGATAATGAGAACATTTGCTCTTTAAAAACTCAACTGTTTCTGCATATTCACTTTTTGCAGCCTGAAAGGAGTTGTGAGACATTGCAGATACCTCCTTCCTAGCATCCTTACTGCCTTTAAGAGACATCATGGAGCTTTGTCTTGTGAGGGATCTCTCCGTAAAACACTGTTGTTGGTATTTATTGCTATTGAAAAACAGAAAAGAGGGCTTACCTGGTCATCCAGCCGCAATTTCCAGAAACGGTTGTGTGGATTCTTCATAGGAACTGCTAGAATGCCAAAAAAGGAGAGAAACACCCCCCCCCATTCACAAATACATACAAAAGCATTCCCTTGTTATTCCTGGTCTAGAAGGAGAGAATTGAGGGTTCACCTGTTCTTGGGTACCTTGAAGCCTGAAGCTCTTATATCTGAGACAGTCTCTGCTCCTCCGGATCTGGGAAAAGCAGCCGCCAGACCCCAATGCTCCCCAGTTCCTCTCAGTAACCCCAAAGACCTTCTGTGGATGATCCTGGGGAGAAGGCTTTGCTTTGAGTATCAACTCTTCCAAACCAGGAAAGCAGGTGACCCCCCACCCTGACACACAACAACACAAAAGCAATGCAGTGAAGAAGGTTACACAGGGATTAAATGCAAAGTGAATGAAGGATCAAATGCAAAGGGGACTTGCTGGCATGTGGACCAAGACATTAAAGGCTTCAGTGCCCCCCCTCCCATCATTGCCAAAGAGCATTTACCAAAACACAGCATTTCAAGTCACACATTTCCTGCACAATTGTTGATGTGAAATCCCTGCAAAGGAAGGCATTAGAACAATGTCCCCAAATGCATCCAAAGCCCAATCGCGGCAATGTCTCAGAGGGTCACTCACTGTCCAGTTGTCTTCGCCTGCGAACATCCAGAGACTGGCACCCAGAGACTAGCACACAGATTGGCATCCATCCCAAAGAGGCAGAACTTGCTCCGCAGCAGAAAGGACCCTGCAAGGCCAGCAAAGGATGCCCAATATCACTCTTTTGCTGCCAGGGAATCCCAGACCAAGAGTGAGCTCAAACTCTGGCCATTACTATAGGGCTTAATGCTGAGTGGCCAAAATGGAAATGGACTCCAGCTGAATCCATTTTCTTCCTCACCTGCTGAGACTTTATAAGGCCAGCTGTCTTTTGGGACTCACACTCTCTCTTAGCCTATTTTCTTTCATATTATATTTTGTTGTTGTTTTTGTGTGCCTCTAAGCCATTTATGACTTACAGCGACCCTAAAGCAATTCTATCCTAAGGTTTTCTTGGCAAGTTCCTCCAGAGGAGACTGGCAGTTGGGTAGAGACAGCCTAGATCCTTCCACCTTCGTTGTGCACATCACAATGGTGCAAAAAGGTAGTCCCTGGAAGCCTTGGGCCAATGGAGGGAAAAAGATTGCTGACCATTGAGAGATACTTGGTGCAGAAGTGACTATTTCTCTGGGCCTCAACAGACAGGCCAAAATAAAGCTGCTTCAGGTCACTTTGGAGGTATGCTGTTTAAATGATGCATGCGTCCTAAGAGGCCAGACGCTGCACTGAAGCTACGCTGAAGTCCTTAGGACGGGAGCATGGCTTTGGTGTGGCTTCCGTACTCTTAGGACCCAGGCAGTATTTAAACAGCATAGCTCCAAAGTAACCTGTGCCTTCCTTCCTCTGAAACTGCTTCTGGGGCAGAGGATTTTCTTCCCCAGTTTCCCTTTCCTCTCTGGAGCACGTGTGTGTATGTACTTGTGGAAAGGATAGTTTGCAGCATGCACAAAAAAGTGATTTCCAAGCTAGCAAGGGGATTTGTACTCATCCGTCTGAAACCCAAATTTACTTTTGACTCACTTTCTTGCCTAAGTAATGTGTTTTTAACTCCTTGTTGTGCTCTGTGTGTGATATGCATAAGCGAATTTGCTTGCTTTTTTTGTAATGCCAACACTTTAACCATTTTTGGGCTGGAAGCACATAGGTGAACCCTCCCCCTCGTCATTTTTCCAGGAGTCCTTATGTCCTTGTCCCACACCAGCTCCACTGACCCAGAGGAGCCCAGCTGCTGCAGGGAAGTCACCCTACACCCCAAAGAGCCTCCGATGGGGTGTCCTCCCTCTCCCATGTCACATGCATCGTGCCATCCTTGCCTGCACTGGGAGAGAGGGAGCGCATTGGCAGTTCTTTGGGTTACAAGGTGCCTTCCTTGTGGCAGCTGGGCTCCTCCTGGGTCGGGGGTGGGTGGGTGTGGGACAAGCCCATAAGGATCCCTGGGAAGAGGATGAGGAGGGGTCAGTTCAGTGCCTCTTCCCAGAAGATGCCCAGGAGGCAGCCAGACTTCCATTGACAGAGATCCCATAAGCCCAACTTTTGCAGCCCCCCGACCCAGATCCACATCTTCTCTCTTTCTCCGTCTCTCACCCACCCTCGCTGACCCTTCTTCCTCCTCCTCTTTTCCCTCAGAGGTCAGAGGGACAGAGCATGGGGGATGGTGGTGGTGGAGCTGACAGGGTGTCATAATCCTTCTGGGATATCACCTGGTGCGGTCCACACACTTCTCCCCCGTCGTCAGTGATGCTACCACCAGGTAATACATGCAAGGAATATAAAGCCACAGGGCCATGGCAGTGGATGTACAGATACA
This sequence comes from Sceloporus undulatus, assembly GCF_019175285.1. Lineage (NCBI taxonomy): Eukaryota > Metazoa > Chordata > Lepidosauria > Squamata > Phrynosomatidae > Sceloporus > Sceloporus undulatus. Next base: position 208,670,342 of record NC_056523.1, read on the forward strand.
CCTGCATATACAGGCTGTTACATAGGCTTAGGAACATGGAATGAATAGTGCCATATCAAGATTATTAATAAAGTATTTCTTCTTTTGCTATGGACCTCAGAGAAGTTAAACATTAGGACTTTCGAGCAATGCCCTTTTAAATTCCATTTCCTTCCTCTTTAAGTCCAACTTGCCAATAAGCGATAAGTGATAGCAGGAGGTTAATAGGAGTATCATTACTGCTGACATAATCTAGAACCCATTCATATGGAAGCTAAATGGGACATAACATTTTGGCATATGGAGCGCACAAAACTTGCTCTTTGGAGCTCTCATGTGCGGGTCCAGTGACACATGGCAGACAACTATTACCACATGTGTGCACATTATGAAATAATGTCATTACATTCAGAATAACCTGGGACAGTCTTTACCAAGGTCTGCAGAGCCACTCCATAATTGTTCTGTAGAGATATCACTGCTACTACTGCTACTTTGGTCCCTGCCTTTATTTCCTGTGCATTTAATTCTACATCCAATGTAGCTTTTCTAGAATAGTAGCAAAGGTAATAAGGATGGGAAAATCTGTCAGTTGCACTTTCTTCCCCATTCAGCTGTAGTTGGTTTCAATGAGTCATTATGTTCTTATGCCCATTATTACCAGTTGAGCACAAGCCCTTGGCTACCCTGTGGGTTTTGGTAGGTGCCTGTGCATGCTGATCCTGTAATTTGTCTTCCTCCTAATGATTTTGCAGAGCTCTCTGCCTCTGATATATTGAAGAGACATGGTAGAATGAGCCACGCTATTGGATGTTAAGGATGCCACTCCTCTCTGTGGTAACCATCCCCCAGCAACAAAGCTTTGCAAGCATTCTAATATGATATTAGATAAAGAAGACATTTCTTGTTTTTTCATGCATTTGGTCATTTAATACAGTATACAAACATTCATAAGGGTAACTTACATGCTCACTCCCCTGACAGTGTCTCCACATCTTTCCTAAGTTGAGGAAGTTTTACCTTAGGGAGAGAAGGGAGAGTATCTAGCAGTATGGGGCTCCCTTTCAAATAGACATCTAACAATAATGATAATGATAATAAACCCAACTATTGTCCAAAATTGCCTCAAGGCAGCTTAGAAATTGAAACAAGCACAACAAGGTTAAGAAAAGCCAAAAGATCAATATTAAAGCTATTGAAAACTACACAAAAGCCTTAAAAAACACAGTGCAATTAAAACAATATGGCATCTACTTTAAAAATTCCTTTAAATAAATTTACTTCTCAAAACCCTACTGTAATAGAAAATTCCCGGCCTGCAAGGGACAAGGAAGAATAGAAAGGAAGGGGTCCTTTTAGCATCCCTGGAAAGGGAGTTCCAGAGACTAGGGACAGAAAGTCCTCAGCATCTCTAAATGGCATTTGAACTGTCAAGGGATCAGGGAAAGATGTCACATGAGACATGACTCTCTTTCTGCATCTCTTCCTCATTGCCCTTTCTTGGATTTCTCTCTTTGTGTTCCACACAGTCTGTGGAACCTCTCCACAACCACAAGCTTTCCCATATAAACCTGCAACTGTAATAATTTGATATCCCCCCTTGTTATTCCTCACTTCCATAGGTTTTCTAACTACACTATGCATGCCCACTGTATAGAACGCAACACACTATGCATCATTGATAGTCTGTGGAACCACACAAAAAAGGATCACAGCATGACAAGTGTGATCCTTGGAACATCATGCTATAATTGGATGGTGGAGCTTTTAGCTTGAAAACTACAAGTTCAGTTGTCTTTTGATAGGTAATGACATGGCACATTTTAAGTAGAAAGAAGTCTTGAAGGATTTCTGCCTGAAAGGGAATCCCTCACAGCCTGTTACCACCACCCTTTCTCTAAACTAAGAGATTTGCCTTGGGGAAAATTGGGAGGATTGCAGAAAACTGAGCCATGGCAGTGATGGGTTGAAAACTAATCTAAATTGTTGCCAGCACTTTTTCAAAGGAGAGAACATTCTGCTCCAGGTTTTCACAATCTCCACTGAAGCCTGGATACTTTAAGGTGAAGTTGGAATAGTCCATGATGCTGAGATGCTTTGGGCAATCTCTGAGAGACTACTGACTGTTTTTCACTCACCAGTTAGTATTGTTGATTACTTCCATCACCCATGTGAACTGAGCTTGCAGACCAGAATTTGAGAGTCTCTGCCTCACAACAGTTTTGAACAGTTTGTAGTTTTGAGAGCTATTTAGTCTTCTCTGTGAGAGAGCTCTGATGCCACAGCAACTACAAATGTCAACATTCCATAGGATGGAGTTATGGCAGTTAAACTGATGTCAAACTATGTGAGTTCTACAGTACATATTAGACCTAAGGCTGCATGGGCACTGCAGAATTCATGCAGTCTGACACCACTTTAACAGCCATTGCTAAATGCTATGGAATTCTGGATTTGTCAGAGAGCTCTGGTGCCAGAACAAACTACAAATCCCAGGATTCCATAGCATGGAGCTATGGCAATGCAAGTGGTGTCAAAATGCATTATTTCTGCAGTGCAGATGCAGCCTAAGCACTAGTGATACACTAAATGGGGGCAGTTTTATTTTAAATCATCCCTGTGACTCATGCTGAAGTTTGACATCACCTCCCAGCATGCTCTTTACTCATGTTAAGAGCAATGCAACTTTTGTACTTGGCACACAGGAATATGCAAGCTGTCAGATGAAGATGGATCTCTCTGTTGATGTCTGCCAAGCATGAAGAGTTTGCTCGGCACCATGCTTACAATGCCACAGCCATCTAAAAGAAGCATGGATAATATTATGTTCAAAGAAATAAAGAAACCATACATGCACACATTCATCAAAATTAGTGTGCTACAGTAAGGAAAGTCATTTTTTTGCACATAGCAGGAAACACATTTATTTTTCTATCATTTCTGACACTTTGAGGTGATGCAAACTAGCTTGTACAATCAAATTTGGATCTTGTAACTAGCAATAGGTTATTTCCTTTCATTTTTAGCATTATTTATAGAGTTCACAATTACAGAAAAGGACCCAAACATAGTTTTACCATTAGGAATCCATACAGGAAATAACTTCTAGTCCAAATGATTCACCAAGAAATAATAGATGTGTGAGTGCTTTGTTTAAAAGCACTTCAACACGTACATTCTGAAAGTATTCACAAACTCCACTGTAGCCAATAGGAGCAAAGTGCATATATTTGGGAAAATATATATCTTTAGAATAATACATATAGAGATGCATGTGAATTTTTTATGTGAGGAAAAAAAATCACAGTTTAATGCTCACCCAAGGAGGGTTGCCATACCCACTACAGGGTAGGCTCTTGTGCTTTTAATACATAACAGATTTTTATAATAATAATAATAATAATAATAATAATAATAATAATAATAATAATAAAATTTATTTGTATCCCACCCCTCTGAGAACAATCGGGGCAGCTAACAAAGTTAAAATACAGAACATATAAAATCCCTGGTACCCTCCCCTCGTTAAAAGAGTATTAAATCCAATACAGAATTTAAAAAACAACAACCATACAAGTTAAAAACTGACCAAAAGGTCAACAACATCACATCAATAAACAGTCAATGGGATCAGCAGTATCTTATTCCCAGATGTTTTTTGAGGCCGGGTTCTCTATTCTGGGAAGGTCTGCCGGAAGAGATCCGTCTTAACAGCCTTTTTAAAGCTGTCTAAGGATGTAAGTAGATGGATCTCATCTGGCAGGCTGTTCCACAGTCTGGGGGCGACGATGGAAAATGCCCTCTGGGAGGTAGTCGAAAGCCTAGATTTTTGTGGCTGAAGTAGGCCTCTCCCAGAGGAGTGGAGTGTGCAGGGAGGATTGTACGGGAGAAGGCGGTCCCGGAGATAGCTTGGACCCAAGCCATTTAGGGCTTTAAACGTGATAACCAACACCTTGTACTGGGTCCGGAAGCTAATGGGCAGCCAGTGGAGGGACTTTAGAACTGAGGTAATATGGTCCCTCCTGGATGTTCCAGAAATTACTCTGGCTGCCATATTCTGTACTAGTTGCAATTTCCAGACCAAGCACAAGGGTAGCCCCATGTAGAGCGTGTTACAGAAGTCTAGATGTGAGGTTACCAGCGTGTGCACAACAGTCTCAAGATCCCTTACTTCCAGAAAAGGGCGCAGCTGGCGTATCAGCTGAAGCTGATAACAGGTGATCCTGACTGTCGCATTTACCCAGTTTGACATCAGGAGCGACGAGTCAAGGAGCACCCCCAGACTGCGAACGCAGTCCTTGACGGAGAGTGTGACCCTGTCCAGGACTGGAGGTTGCAATACGATTCTTGGTTTTGGGGCTGCTACTGTGAGCATTTCCGTTTTGTCTGGATTCAGCCTCAATCTGTTTTTCCTCATCCAGCCCATTACTGCCTGAAGACATTCATTGAGAGAGGAAACACCATCAGAATTCGAGACCGACGAACAAGACATGGAGAAATAGATTTGGGTGTCATCGGTGTATTGATAACACCCAGCTCCGTAACTCCAAATGATCTCGCCCAGCGGCTTCATATAGATGTTAAATAACATCGGGGACAGAATAGCACCCTGTGGGACACCACAGGTGAGCTCCCTTTTACTGGAGCAACTGTCCCTGAGCAGCACCCTCTGGGATCTGCCCAAGAGAAAGGAATGGAACCACTGCAATGCAGTGCCTCCGATACCTAACCCCTCAGGCGGTCCAAGAGGATGCTATGATCTATCGTGTCGAAAGCCGCTAAGAGGTCTAAAAGCACCAACAGGGTCACACTACCCCTGTCGATGCTGAGACGCAGATCGTCGATCAAGGCAACCATGGCAGTCTCAACCCCAAAGCCTGTCCTGAAGCCAGTTTGAAATGGGTCTAGATAATCAGTTTCATCCAAGACAGCTTGGAGTTTAAGAGCAACCGCCCTCTCAATTACCTTGCTCAAGAATGGTAGCAAAGAGACTGGCCTATAGTTGTTCATATCCAGGGGGTCCAGGAAAGTTTTTTCCAATCATTAAACCCTCCAAGGCTTTTTGGAATCCAATTGGGTCCATTAGCCTTCGAGGGTGGACCATTCTAATGGGTCCGCCACCCCCAGAGGGGCAGATAGAGGCTCTTAGTTCTGTCTTGACCAGGAAATGATCCATTCATGACAAGGCAGTGGTTTTAATAATCTCCGCCCACGGATATTCCTGTTCGGTACTAAAGACCGCACAAGGGTATGACCTGCACAATGCATGGGCCCAACGACCAATTGGGATAGGCCCATGTTAGTCATGGTTTCCATGAACTCCCGAACCGCACCTGTTAAGCTTGTCTCGAGGGAGATGTTGAAATCTCCTGGAACTAAAAGTCTGGGGGACTCCAACAGCAACTCCGAGACCAGCTGTGTCAGCTCGGTTAGGAAGTCTGCTAGACAACGGGGTGGTCGGTTCCTTCTTGAGAAGGAAGATGTAGCATACAGTTTTACTACGAGAAACTACCTGATCTTTCATCCCTCCCCAAATCCATCTATTAAATGCTATATCCCCTCTCCTAACACAACTATTTCATGGTTGGTATAGGAGTCGTTAACAAAAAAGCACCCAGCTGTAGTTGGATGAATAGTGCTGGCACAATTCTTCAATTAAATGGTCATGTTGGTGAAAGTATAATGCAACAAATAAAAGGCTGTCTTGGTCCTAAACCAGTGTCATTACTGTATTCAGTAATAGACTAGATGAGGGCAAACAAGTTGAAACTTAATTCAGACAAGACAAAGGTGCTCCTGGTCAGTTGGAAGGCTGATCGGGGGATAGGGATCCAGCCTGTGTTAGATGGGGTCACATTCCCCCTGAAGACACAAGTTCACAGTTTGGGGGTACTCCTGGACTCAGCTATGAACCTGGAGACCCAGGTCCCCCCAGTGAAGAAGAGTGCTTTTGGACATTTAAAACTTGTGTGTCAACTGCGCCTGCTCTGGATCAGGCCTCAGTGGCACATGCCTTGGTTACATCACATTTGGACTACTCTAATGCGCTCTACATGGGGCTGAAGCGTGTTCAGAAACTTCAGCTGGTCCAAAGAGCTGTAGCCTGACTTTTAACTGGGGCAGGTTATAAAGATCATACAACGCCCCTGTTGAAACAGCTCCACTGGCTGCCAGTCTGTTTCCGGGTACAATACAAAGTGCTGGTGATGACCCATGAAGCCCTGTATGGCTCAGGTCCAGGCTATTTGGCAAACCGTATCTCCCTATATGAGCCAGTCCAGGCTCTGAGATCCTCCGGGGAGGCCCCTTCTCTCCATCCCACCACCATCACAAGTACAGTTGGTGGGGACATGAGAGAGGGCCTTTTCCATGGCTGCCCCTAGACTCTGGAACTCCCTGCCCAGAGAGACCAGAATAGCCTCTTCCTTGATGGCCTTCTGCCAACAGGTGAAGACTTTCCTCTTCAGACAGGCTTTCAAATCAGAAAGCTTTTAAAGAATGGTCTGAGGTACTATATTGTTTTAATGTATTTTAAGCATTTTTATCTTTTTAAAGTGTTTGATATTTTAGCATTGAATTTGTTTTAATTATTGTAGTAATTTAATCTCATTGGTTTTATATTTTATCATGCGAATGGCCTTTGGCCTAAGCATTAATAAAGATTGATTGATTGATTGATAGTAATTTAATCTCATTTTAACATATTGTTTTTGCATGTTTCTAAGTGTATGGTGTTTTTTTTTTAATGTTGTAAGACTCTGATCCTCACTTTAGTGTTCAGTATTATATATTTACATTTTAGGATCTTGCCTAGTTCTTTCATAGCTATTCTTTACAATCCTAGTCTTCTTCTATTTTTTTTACTGCAGTCCCTATTCTGATCAATATAGTTGATATTGAGATGTAAAATGTTGAAATCATGGAAAATACTTTTATCTCCTCCCCCATGGAATTTTTTTCAGGGGGAAAATTCAATATTAACACTCTTTAAAGAATGAAAGTCACTGTTAATTTTGGAGCATAAAATGCCTTAAAGTATATCCTGGTTTAGCATAAAAGTATCATGTCTGATCCAGAAAATAGTAACAATTTTAATGTAGTTTAGTTTTTCTTTTTTTCCTTTTCCTTTGTCTTATCTTTTTTTTTTTTTACTTTACAAATGGAGCCACCAGTTCCTGAAGCATAAACAACCCCAGAACTATCAGGATTTTCTATGTGTTTGCCAGAAAAAATCATCAATATTAATAAAACAAAGAACGATATTTTGTCTCCTGTAGTGCTCCACTTTGCCAAGCAGATATAAAGCATTCATTCCCATAAAAAGAATGAAGAAAAAGAAATCAGGATGGGAAACTGCAATAAGGTGAGATGTTATTGTATTTCTAAGATAGAGAGATAAGTGAGACATATTGCATCTCTTACATAAATGTTCACCTACTAAATAGCTTTTAGAATTAGGGAGTAAATATATAAACACCTTGTTTTAAATTTTATTTTTTGCTTCTAAAACAGGATGTTCCTAAACCCTTCCCCAGCTCTGAATTTTTCTGTCCAAACCCCTCCAGTCTTCACATCTCCAATTGTCCCTCACCTCCACCTTTGCAATAAGCAGTGCTGACTGGTGGCTTTATGTCAGTAGTGAATTTACCACTAGGGCAAAAGGTGCTGAACCTACAGTATTTTGGATATAGGAATCAAGATGTTGGATAGGCACTTCAAATTTCAGAATAATCTCTGGATTTGATTCACAGAAAAGTTAATAATACTGCCATCGGCAGTAGGAATAAATGTATCAGTTTTGCCTCTCCCTACTTGTAATTTTAAAATCTAAAGGCCAAACAAGAATGTTTGTCAAACAAGAATGAAGAACTTAATGCATTGTAGTAAATACTTACCAAAATCAAGCTTAAAAAAAAATCTGACTCATCTACACTGGCCAAATTCAGTAGGCAAAGTATGAAAAGAACTCTGTTGTACCTAATCTGGTTGCCCTGTAACAGTTAAGGATGAAAAACTTGTCAAATAACAACAACAACAACAAGGAAGATGCAGCCCTATCTCAGCATCACAAATATGCTCAGAAAAAGCAAACCAATGCCTTTGGTCTAGGTGGGCAAATCTGTCGACAATAGTTCCTTGCTCATTAAATTTCCTTTTTCTAACTCTCAGATTCTTTTGGTCTTCAGTAGAGAAACAAAATTCTGATCAAACCCTTAAAATTAAAATTTTACTCATTTGGCCCATTTTCTTCCTGTCAGATTGCAGGGGAATGGGCTAGTTCCCTATCTTGCTCCTCATAGAGACTAAACAAAGGATGCTTGTGGTGCCAGAATCTCAATTGTTGAGCCTGTGAGGTCAAGAGACCTCAAACTTGCTACAACTGATTTTTTTATCATATTTTTTCCTGCTGAATATTCACTAAAAACAGTTCAAAACATCTACCTAATCCACCACAAAATGAGGTGATTTAGGTTTTCCTTGGCCCCTACTATGCCCAGCCATCAAAATCAGCCATATTTTGGCCGCCTATCAGAACCTGAAGTGACACAGTGTTACTTCCAGTTTTTCCAAGAGCAACATGGACTGGGATGGTTCTTCTCCCTGTGTTGTTCACCACTTATAGCTTAAATAAATATACCTTAGCATAATATCCTCCTTGTGTTTTTGCCCATTGGTACTTCATAAGAAGAATTATGATTCCCTGAACCTTTGATGGATGATAAAATGCATTCACACTTTGTGAACTTTGTGAGGAAGATACAGCTTGCCAGCTCTATATGATAGGTAGACTCTCAAGTGATTCTTAGGCTGCAAGGATTTATATGTTTGCTGACTACCAGATGCTCAGATGACATCTTCAAAAGTGAGGTGAAATCAGTGTCCCCAGATGATGTGACCTGTGGGTGCTCTGGAAAGACCATGATCATTTGGAAATGCAACAGCCAACGTACTCAGAGACCAATTAGTGAGAAAAGTTAATAATGCACAATTCTCAGAAAGATTGGAACAGTCTGGTTTTTTATTCTCTCCCTGGGCTGGGGAAATCATCACAAAATGAACTTGAAGTTCAAAGCAGTAAATTTAAATTACCTCCACAAAGTGACAGGTACTGATTCACACTGCAAACTATTCAGTATATATCCCAATATTTTTGGTGCAAAAGAATATTGATTTGTTTTACCAGGTTGCATCAACCTACTAAGGGCTTTCAGTATATTATGTTTTCTCTTAGTTGATAGAGTAGCAGAGCAGAAAATATAAACTGCCACAGGAGCTGACAGATGTGACATAGTCAGATTTCTTATGGGGATATGAATTTAAATCTGCAAAGCAGTTCCCTTGAAGGAAATATCACAGTTTGCTACACTCCAAATTTACCTTTTGTTTCAGATGAGAAAAAGAAGCCCACTTCACAATGTGGCTGTGTCTCCAAAGTCAGAGGAGGGTAATATACTATGGCATGATTCCAGAAATGAATCTTACTAAAATATTACCTTTTTTTTCATTCTTGGATTATTCAGTCCCCCTTTTCAAAGTTATTACTTTTACATTTCAATAGATCTGGCTGACTCCCTCTCTATTCTCTTTCCACCAGCAGGTAAAAGACTTTTTTGTTTACCCAGGCCTTTGACTGGTAACCAGACTTGCAGAAGGTCTTCAGATTCAGATGTGCTATATTTTTTAGCATTGTTATTGTGTTTAGACTTTGTTTTAAACTGAGGAAGGAGATAGACTCTTCTGACAAGATCCTTGTCTTCAAACTCATGTTCGTTCTAGACTTCTGAAATAGCTACTTACAAATAATGGGTTACCTGGTAATTTTGTTTTGTTGTCCCAGTAACAAAGGTATAACTATTGCATAATGATGCAGATTAACAAGGCATAATTTATTATTATTTATTATTATTAACCTTTATTTATAAATTTCACTTCTGTTGCAGTGTAGCTTGACTTTTTACTGTGAAAAATATATATTTATTTCTATAGTTACAGGGACATGGCATCACAAAAAAAGAGAGAAAAAGGAGGAATATCATGTGGTTTAAGTATTTGGCTCACACTATGTCTTCTGCTTCTGCCTTCTTCTCTGCGGTAGGATTGAGAGTCAATAATGAGGTGGATGAGAAGAGAGTATATTCTGTACCACTAAGTAATTTCATGAAAGAGCATGTCTTCTTATATCTACCTGCCTGAGGATTGAAATTTGCATGGGGTGTGTGTATGTGTGTCCCATCAGTGAAGTCAATATACTGTGTGGCAACATGGAAGAGGGTGTTGTCATTTGGGACACCCTGATGATGAAATGCCCTTCCCTTGGATTGACATCAGCACAGGCTTCATTTAGGCATCAGTTTTTTGTTTTGTTTTTAAAGGTGGAGCTATTTATTAAAGTCTTTGGGCTCACTGATTTACTTCAAATGCTGTGCAGCAGCTTTTTAATTCTTTTGAACATCTTTAAAAACTGTTTTAACTTGTTAATGTAGTCAATATGTTTTTAGTCTATTTCATTTTTATTATTTTAACCTAGTGACTTTTTAAATACTGTGCAGGACAGAAATATTTCAATAAATAGGTACAGTCACCCCTTCAAGTCCACGGGTTGAAATGCGTAGATTTGAAAATGCGCAGAGGGTGACTGCCATTAACCCCAATGTACTCGCTCCATTCAAGCCTATGGGGCCTATGGGACATATTCAAGCCTATGGGGCTTGAATATGTGTGAGTTTTGGAACTCACAGGAAGGTCCAGACAGATCCCCCGTGAGTTCCAAGGGACAACTGTAAATTCTTCTTCCAGTGTCACCCAGTGTGTGAGTGGACTGCTGGGACATAATGGCCAAAAGGGCATACATGACCCTGTCTTATGCCACCACATCAAAGTCAGGAGAGGGGTACGTGTCCCTCTCCTTCATTGCACTGTCAGAGATCTCCTTGTGAGGAGGCTTCCTTCACTGTGGCCAAGCTGGGAGAGGGGTGCTTGGTCTTCATGGTAGCATTAGAGGTCATGAGGAGGTCTCCACCGCTGTAGCAAAGCTGGGAGGGGTACACTCTGCCCTCTCCTATATTGCTTCAGTGAAACAGGAGAGGCAGAGCAGGAGGAAGATCCAACCAGGTGTCACCCCACTTCTGGGATGCCACACAGTGCAGGCTGCATCCCTCCCACACACTTCCCTAGTGATACCACTGGGTTTTTCTAAATGTAGAAAAAGTATCTATCCAAGCTAATTTTGAAAATGGAGTTACTTTTTTAAAATGTGACTTTCATGAAAACTGCTTTGGGATTGCTTTGGACCTATAACAGCAATTAATTTTTTTAAAAAACGCAAAACAAAAAACTACATTCTACTTCGTTCTACATGAACAAACTTGTGAAGTGAGTTAATATATTGTCATCATTTTACCCATAAAGCAAGTTTAGCTGAACAACCATTGCCATACCAAATCTTAATTAAGATAACAGTTTTAACTGCTGCCTTTTTAAATGAGAAAGAAATGAAGAAATGAATATTTCATATATACAGTACATGTATATGAATGTCTCAGGTCTCTCCAACACATTCTGGGTAATGGAAGTGGCTTGGTAATCTTCCTCTTAAGGAAACTCATTCATTCCTGAGCTCCGATTCCATGTGATCTTATTCTGACTGAGTGCTTATGCTCTGTGTTTGTGAAGCCCTTGCTACTACATGAGGCCAACTTGATTATCAAACATATCCATGAAAGGGATATATAACCAATCATGAAGGGATTAGGTAGTTTTTTTTCCCCCAGATGATAAAGTTGCCACTACAGATACGTTCTCAAAAAAGATTGGCATGGCTATTGGATGCATCATGGTACAATGGTGTATATGCTTGCTCAAAAGTAAGTATTGTTGAAGTCAATTGGATTATTCCCAAATGTGTAGGTATAAGACTGCATCCCTAGAACTTTAACTAGTGTTTAGTTCTAACATAATGTGGAATAATAGAAAGAACAGAACAAAGAACTACATACTAGTGTGTATGCTGTTAAATATTTACCTGTGGTCTTTGGCAATATATGTATTCAATTCCATGGATAAAAGATCAAAAATTGTCTATGGAAAAGTGAAAGAGTAAAAGAATATAATTAAAATAGATGAAAGTAGGATGCTCCAATCATTTTGATGGAGAGAAAATACCCAGCATATTGCCCAGACTAATTGCTGTGGCAAACGAAGGAGAAACATCTTAGACATTCAAAGGCTGCTTGTATTGTCAAGGGGGCTCACTATTGTCTAAGGGGCTTCAAGAATCCCAAAGTAAAACAACAAATATCTGCATTCCCACAAGTGAAGAAAAAATAATACCCTGCCCGGCCAAATCATTTTGGCATCTAAGTCAGAAATTCCCACAAATATTGCTCCTCCTCCACCTCAGTAAAAATACAACAATACATTTATAAAGTAACTATGGCCTGTTACAGACTGCCAAAATAAAGCTGCTTCGGATCTCTTTGGAGGTATGCCGTTTAAATGATGCATGCATCCTAAGAATCCAGAAGCTGCACCAAAGCTGTATTCCAGTGCTTAGGAATGGGGTGTGGCTTTGGCGCGACCTCCGGACTCTTAGGATCCATGCATCATTTAAATAGCATACCTACAAAGAGACCCAAAGCAGCTTTATTTTGGCAGTCTATAACAGGCCAATGTTTTGCCCTTCCAAAATCAGCTGCTTGAAGCAGCCTCTTCCTTCAGCCTAGGGGAAGGGTTTGAAACATCAAATTATCATTTATTTATTTTTATTAGGGATTTCGATAACATAAAACAACAAATGCACAACTCATGATACCATACTTAAACAAAGACTAAATATAAAGACTTTATATATTTTTGCTAGTTTAGCTGGTGTAAGATATACCACCTGTTTTGCATTTTACAAAAAAATTTCCCTTAGGTCATAGCTCAGAGTAGACTTCAGCCTTACATTCCACATCTCTGCCTAAAAACCCTACAGGATAGCATATCAAACCACTATACCACAAATATGTGGAAATAAGAATTATCCAACTACGCTTTGTATGAAGCACCATCTAATTGACAATATAGAACCTGAAGTACACTTCCAAGCAATATATATATATATATATATATATATATATATATAGATGGAGTATTGCAGAAGGCCTCAAACATCAATTTCCAAGATTGTCCATCCAGCAACTGTGCACCCTGTGGTCAATTCAGATAAATAGTCCAGAAAAATATAATGTGCATTTGTATCAAAAGCAATTTAGGTGTCCAGGGGAACAAATAAGATCACCCTTAGCCAATATATTTTAATCCTCCATGGATAATTCTGTTCTTAAAGACCATGCCAACACAGATAACATAACATAACATAGTTTTAAAGGCTAAATTTCACTCGCCCAAAACCAAATTACTTCATTTTATTTCTGGGCAGCTTGAAGTCTCAAAATCTTAGATGCTGGTGAAATCCCAGGTCTTCCTTTTTGATATTTATTTTAAAAGAAAACTTTTCATTATGTTTTGCCCAAGGGGGTACTTTGATATATGATTCAATAACATTTTGATATCACCTTTGTCCTAAAGTGTGACACTTTGGAATCAAAGTGCTGATTCTGCTATTTTATTTTTATTTTTCAAAGCAAGCTTTCTGGAAAAAAATAGCTGTGTGTTAAATCTATAGCTTGCATGATGTACTGGTGTCACATCTTTTGGGGAAATGGTCCATAATACCTATCAAATATCACTAAGGAACAATTTGAAAAATTCCATGTCACCTTAAACACCTCTGAGTTTGTTCTATTTAGTTGTTTCTACTCCCACCTGCCTCTTTTTCCCTGCCAAAGAAATTATTTCTCCTCCCCCCCTTCATTTCTTTCATTATTATAGCCTCCAAGGTATCTAGGGCATATTATTTCATTTAAGCTCCTAACTGAAACAAGCTGAAAGTGGTAAATAGCCTGACATCATATATTGGTTTAAATATTTTATGCACTATACTATAAAATAAATCCCCTGGTACATAACATCTTCCACCTGTGTTGGCTTGTCTCAGCACACATTTATGCACTCATATTTACATATTATGCTTGGTCAATGATACTCCTGATGTTGGTTGGCTAGGTAGGCATCATGACATGGAAGGTTCAGCAGTATTTCAACTGCTTAGTAAACAAAGCTGTCAGACTGTTTTCAATCAAGCTTTCATGAGAGAATGGAAAGTTTAATGTTGGCTGGAAGTCCTCAGAAGAAAGCTGGGACCTGAAAGTTTCACTTTTGTTTTTGTTATATGCCCTTGAGTCAACCTCGACTCATGGTGAACTGTGTGCGAGACATCTCCAAATCCACCTATCCTCTGCTGCTCTGCTTACGTCTTGTAGAATCAGTCTTGTGACCTCTCTAATCGATTCTATTCATCTGGTGTGTGGTCTCCTTCTCCTTCTACTATCTTCAGCCTTTCCTAGCATTATTGTCCTTCTAATGAGTCATGCCTTCTCATGATGTGTCCAAACTACGACAGCCTCAATTTTAACCTCTTGGCTTCCACAGAGCATTCAGGCTTGATCTGTTCAAGGACCTGTATTTTTGGCTGTCCACAGTATTCTCAGCACTCTTCTCCATCATGACATCTCAAATGAGTTGATTTTCTTCCAATTTGCTTTCTTCACTGTCCAGCTCTCACATCTGGACATAGTGATGGGGAATACAATGGCTTGGAGGATTCTGACTTTAGTCCACTGCTTGTCTAGTTCTTTCATGACTGACCTTCCCATTCCTAATCTTCTCATTTCTTGACTGCAATCTCCTTTCTGGTCAATGTTTGATTGAAGGTACAAAAAATCTTTAACTACTTTGATTTCATCATTGTCTAGGATGAATTTGTATAGCTTTTCTATGGGAATTATTTTTAGTTTTCTGGGGGTTTTTGGGGGGGCTATGTGGCCATGTTCTAAGGCCTTAAGCACAGCTTTGGCACAGCTTCTGGCCTCTTAGGATGTATACATCATTTAAACAGCAAAGTGATCTGAAGGAGCTTTATTTTATAGGTTCACCTTGGGGTTGACATAAGTTAAGATTTGGAAGCACACAACAACAACATTCACCCTGAAACCTTTGTCTCCAGTTGATAAGTGACAGAAATCTTTTCTTTCTTTCTTTCTTTCTTTCTTTCTTTCTTTCTTTGTGTATGTCTGTGATCTATTTTTATCTTTAAATCTGAAACTCCACTTTTGTTCTGATTTATTCTGCAAGCTCAAGGGAAAGTAATGGTTTAGCTAATTTTGTACCAAATACCTCAATTAATTGTTCAAGACAAACTAGTGACCGTCAGTGAGATCAAGGAATATGTCTTTATAATAATGATGGAAACGATGAAGATTGTCAGCATTCAATACAGTGCACACATAACCATACCCCATTTTTATTAATAATACCATCGTATCTCCACTGACTTATTTATAATTCTGAATTTGAAAATATAGGGTTTAGAGGAGCTAGCTTTTTGTACAATGTTATAATCATCAAGGCTTTTAAGCTGACTTTGTTGCTTTAAACCAAGAAACAAAATTTACAAGTTCAGCTAAATGTCCCTGATTAGTTTATGATGTGCCAAACACAGACAGCATCTGTAGAAAGCATTTACTGTAAATATTGTTGTTGAAGATTAAGTCCATGTGCTCATAAAAGTGCCCTAGTAAACAACCACTTTTATTTTAATGTATTCATGAAATTTCTTAATGACATACTTATGGTAATATCATTGTGCTGAGACCACATTAAGGAAATGCTTAAGGTGTTCCTTTATAGTATCGTGTTTAATGGCATTCCTTGCCATCTAGCAAAATAATACTACAGCACTTATTGAAAAGTTTTTACATCCTGGGAAATGTATCATTTCAAAAACCTGAGCTAAAATTGGGATGAGGGAGCTTTTGAATATTTTGCTTGCCTTATGAGTCTAGTAGAATCTCCAAGTTGATGGAGGCACTAAAGCTTGTTAAAAACTTTAATGACTATGTCTGTATCAGAGTTCAAATGTGCAGCATTTTTCAAATGAACATTTTTTTATTGGCTGTTCAAGCCTAAATCCTGCAAAATAAAGCACCTGCAATTTTGCACAAGAATGAGGAATCTGAGTGTCTCAGTTGTTGCACTCCAGCTCCCATTAGCCACATTTAGTATAACTATTGCTCATAGTAGGAGGGATAGTCCAACACCTGCAGTGTTCCAGATTCAGCATGACAGTCAAATACACCGATATACGATTGGGGTGCATCCACCCTGCAGAAATAATGCAGTTTGATACTGCTTTAAGTGCCATGGCTCCATCCTATGCCAGAGAAGGCTAAAGACCTTGCAAACCTACAAATCCCAGGATTCCATAGGCTAGAGCTACAACACTTCAATTGGTGTCAAACTGCATTATTTCTACAGTATAGATGTACTCCAAGGCCCAGTACAGATGGGTAGAAAGCGCCGTCATGGGCCCAAAACTAGGGATCGGGACAGCACAGCAACCGCATGCTCCTGAGCCCTAGTACGTGTGGGCGGCACCATTATTGAGCGGCACCACCCCCACGGGGGGGCGTATCCGTGACGTATGGGCATCTGAGCGCCCAAATGTCAGTGCCAGGAAGGGCCGTCATAGGGCTGTGTTGCAGCCCTTATGATGTCTTAAGGAAGAAGCCGCTCTAGGCAGCTTCTTCCTGCTGATGTATCTTTGCCGCATGGTTTGGTTGCTGCAGCAACAATCCACAGCAAAGAGGGGCAGTGTATCCCCACCCATGTGTACCATACTCAAGTCTCACTGAACTTAAGGGTGGAACAGATGGGCATGAAGATGTGGCTTGAAGCTGCCCCACCCAAGATGCCTTGGGACTGTGGCAAGCACATCTGCCAGGAATCCACCCCAAATAGGAGTGGAAAAGATCTGCTCCTATCTGAGCCAGGTTTAAGCTGCCCTGCTGTAGCTCCAGGGTGACTTCTGGGTGTGTGGCATCTAAACATCACACCCCCAAGACGTCTTGAAGCCATTGCCACCTGATTGGCTGGGTGGCTTCAAGATGTCTTAAGGGCATGTGGCATCTAAACACCATGCCCCCAAGCCTCTGGGAAGCCAGCTTTTTGAGCCAGTTTGTTTTGACCCTTAGTGAATGTAGAGGTAAGCATGGGGAAATTAATCATTTTTTGTTTCTTGCCTATTCATTATTCTTTTACAAATCTGATGCTCTTTCCATGTAATGTAAAAAAGAATTTGCAGATTTAAGGATTTTCTTATCAAAAAGAAAAAGAAAAATCCCACTTAGCACTGAGGAATGCATTTGCTTCACTCTCACATATGAGAATGAAGCAGCTCAACATTTCCTTCCTCTTGGGTATTTATTTTTATGTGTGTTTTTTTCTCATGTTAGGACATTTTTGGTGAAAATTATGTTTGTGCAAAATACCTTCTTTTTCAAAAAGCAAAAGGACAAAAATCATGAAGAAGTTGTTCCTAATGTTTAGGTGGCATCTGTTTTCCTGTACTTTGAATTCCTAATTTCTGGAATAACAGGAAGCAAGCTTGCTCCATCCCCAATACAACATCCCTTCAAATATTTAAACATGGCTATCATGTCAACTCCTAACCTCCTCTTCCTTCTCTTCTTCATTCTAAACATACCCAACTCTCTGAGCTGATCCACATAGGTTTCTAGACCTTTCACCATTTTGATCACCCTCATTTGGACATGCTCTAGAGAATTGAGGTGCTGGAGAGTGGAGCACTGAAGTGTGATGCATCCAGCCTCCTCCCATCAGTAAGGCACTGTATGAAAAGCAGTTGTGACAGGAATCTGTAGGGGCTCCTACCGCAGCTTATTATACCTTGCCTACAATTAGTTAACATAGGGCCCATACAGACAGGCCAAAATAAAGCTGCTTTGGATCACTTTGGAGGTATGCTGTTTAAATGATACATGCATCCTAAGAGGCCAGAAGCCATGCCAAAGCCATACTCCAGTCCTGAGGACTGGAGCGCAGCTTTGGCGCCACTTCTGGCCTCTTAAGATGTGTGTGTCATTTAAACAGCATACTCCCAAAGTGACCCAAAGCAGCTTTATTTTGGCCTGTCTGTACCGTCCCATAATCTTTTTTTTAAAACAAAACAACAATAACACAATTTCCAAATATTAGTCTTCTGAGGAATGGCTTGATCCTTAAAACAAACAAATAAACAAAAGATTAGTGAAAGAGTTTGGGCCTAATACTTCAGCCTATCTCTAGCCAGAATCTTCTGCAGTGCACAAATGGTTTGAGAAGGTTCATCCAGTTTCTTGAAGATAAAACTAGTTAGAAAGTAGAAAGCCACTGTGGTGTTATTCTTATCATAGATGCTACTGCACACAATGTCTGTGGGCTGTTCTGGCTACCTTTCAGAGGCAAGATCAATCAGAAGAATTTTGTACTGAGGAAGATTTAGCTTCTTCCAACTGCACTACTTTGCCTCATCCCTACAAATCCCCGTGGAACACAACAATGTATACATCACTTGCCTTTCTGACATTCTAAATGTCAAGTGAAGAAGTGTATGCATTACTGGAAACTGTATGATGTATTCAGGTCACAAAGAGACACACGTCAAAGGTATTCTTATAAAAGGTCTTATTTAAGCCTTGTCCCTCATTTTGATGTGACATAGTAATGTTAAGCACAGGTTAAATGCTGTCAGGTTAAATGCTGTCATTAACCGGTGACATTGACCTGCTGTATAATCTTCTATGCAATCCTTAAATTCTTGAATGATCTTCAGTGCTGCTGTAAATAATACTTTATGTGGTACTTTAGAATGGGAGGCAAGGCAGCAAATGACAAATGTAGATGAGCTCCCCCTTCACTTAGCATTTAGAGCAACTCTAATCTTTATGCACATAGCAGAATAAATTTACTGCATGTGAGAGTACATTCCATGGACTTTGAAAATGGAAGCAATTTTGACCTAAATGAGGGAGTCCAAAGATGCAGATTTGGTGACATGACTCCTTGCATTCTGAGCATAATGAACCTAAACCACTGCTCAGTAGAAATGACCAGTTTGTTTTTTGCTTATGTTGATGGAATCCAGATCTGTTGCTTGGCTTGATATGTAAAGATTCCAAAAGAATATTGGATGATTCCTGTGAATTCGTATTGATTCGGTCTAATCTAGGTTTTTGCTGTGTTTTCCCCACTATTATTATACCAGATTGTGAGATTGTTTATCTTCCTTCCCACATGGAAATTTGGAAAAATTTTGGTATGCATTTTTTCTAACATACACTTAAAACATTTTTACATTTATTTCCCCTATTGACTATGTAAAATGGTTTTCTTCATGTTTCTTCTCCAAATATACTCATTTTTAATTATCCACATTCTCTTCCATATAATTTGAAATGGGAAAGATGAGCATACTGTGCTTTCCTCTGGAACTGAAAGGTGTATGCATGCTTTCATTAATCTTGGTGTAGACTATGAATTAGATGCATTTGTATGTTTTATTTATAAATGTATAAATTTGTAAATTGTAAATACATCTTGGGTACTGCTTAGAACAAATTCATTCCTGATATGGACCAGTTTCCACTGTTTAATAACTGCAACAAAATGATGGCATCCATATGTGAATAGATGGTTAGAGTTTAAGCTCTGAATCCTATTGATAGCCTCAATAGAGTAGACCCAATTACTTCACATTTGAAGGATACTCAGCACTTAAGTAAATACCATGAATTGAATGGGAGTGTGTAGTTGGGAGTACCAAGAACTTGGAGCTTTGTCTGCACAGATCATTTCCAATAGGATAGTTTTCAGTAGAGTCAATGAACACTTTACACATCCAGCTCATAGTCCAGATTAATCAAGTGAAATACCTGCATGTGTAAATCAATAAGTCAAGGTGTAGTTTGGGAAACTAGGGTTGTGTCTGCAAGGGCCAGAATACTCTGGGAGCAGCCTGGAGTATAATGGTCCAGGAGCTGTTTCTGGAGGTGAGAGGTCTGGCATCACCCCATTACTTGAGCACGCCATTGAGATGCTGAGGTTCACATGGGCATCCTGCTGTGTTGCCTGACACCACTGCAGCCAAGATGAATTACTTATTCTGAGGCCACAACAAGGTGCAAAGCATTGATCAGATGACGGGACACCTCATTCTTACTTCAGACCAACCGAATCACCATGGTGGTCAGGGTGCCAGGTGGCACAGCATGACACATGTGTGATAAGCCACCTGATGTAGCAATGGAGGTTGCCAGATCTTCCTGAAAGATGCAGAGCAAAATGTGAGTGTTTTTTTAAATTTTTTAAAGGGGGGTATACAGTGGGTTTGGTGCTGAACTGGCCAGGTGTCATCAGGACAGTTTGATCTAGAACCAGGAATTGGGACTTACATCATCCAGATGGAGGATGTTTTATTTGTCCCATGCAGATGGAGCCTAAGTCATTGCTTAAGAGCAGCAGCAGGAGATTGTCAATTAGCAACAAGTGGACATAGGGAGGCTAAACTCTTTCCCTCCCCCACACCTTTCTTCTGCAACATCTCAGTAACTGAAATAAAATGACAGGGAATATTATGTTACACAGAAGAAGCACTTGGTGGGGAATGTGTTAAGAACCTGTTCCTTCATCTGCTCAGACTTCCCTTTATATTACCTCACCCCAGTTATCAGCTTTCTAGTGAGGAGCCTATTTTCTAGACCCCAGTTTTGCAATATATCACTCTATCCCAAAGTGAGCTGTTTGTTTTACTCATATTTGTGAATGAATAACATTCATGGTGACAGTAGGCCACATAACTGCTGTGAACACTAATGAAAAATAAATAGACAAGTAGCATACAAACAAATCCAGAATCTTCATTTTACAATATCAGCTTGCTGGTTGCTTGTTTATTGGAAACATTAGCAATATTATTTGATTTAATAGAAAAATAATCTAATTTTGAGCACATCAGAGCTTCTAAGAGCATGACCTGGGGCAGGATATATGATCAGGCCTCTTATAGCCATTCTCTAGTCTATTGAGATACCATTATTGATTTTGAAATGTATGGTTGGTTGGTTTGTTCATTGTCAAGTCATAAAGAATCACAACTCCTCCAAAGGCCTAGAGAGTTTGTTCCCTGCCTACAACATGATCTTGTACTATTCTTCACACTAATCTTATACAAGTTTTAGACAATATGGGCAGGTAGAAATGCCTGCCAATATTTCTCTTTAATATCAGTATAGGAATATGTCTGCACACATGTATAACTGCACCCATGATGGAATAGGGAAAGAAGGAAGCTTTTATTGTTACAAATGGGAATATGCCTAGAGGTTAATATGATACCTTCTGGTCTTCCAGACTGGAGAAATATGGCTCCATCCTATGAAATCTTGGGATTTGCAGTTTGTGAGGCATTCAGACTGCTCTGTCAGAGAGTTCTAGTGCCTCACAAAACTACAAATCTCATGATAGGATAGAGTCATGGGAGTTAAAGTGATGTCAAATTGCTTTATACACTCAGAGCTCTACATTTTTGTCTCAGAGGAATGGGGAAAACTGGGAGAAGTGGGTCCAGGAATAAAAACACAAGCACAATCATATCATTGGCTTCCCAGAATGAGAAAATGCAAGCATATAAAACAGTCAGATATTCTCTTCTTCAGGGATTTTTAAGGGCTGGACTATATACACTGTTAAATGCACAGTGTGCAACTGAGATTAGTTTCTCTCTCCTCCCTTGTGTAGGTGTCTGCATGAAGTCAGTCTGAATAGGACCCATGCATTTGCATAGGTGTTTTAAAAGTTTCCCAAAGTTATATCTTCCCTAAATGTAGACATATCCTTGGCCCGAAGGTTACAACAACAACTCCAATGGCACCAATGGAGACTTCCCCTTATTTTTAGCACCCCTCCATCAGAGTTTTTTAATTTACAGGGAAAGTAGCTAGAGGAGAAGTTTTAACCTACTCTTTCTGTGGCCACTTGCACGATAAAAAGAGAGTAAAGAGTGAAATAGACCAGCTCTAAATGCCAGCTTCGCAGTGGCTTGGGGGCATGGTGTTTAGATGCTGCATGCCCCCAAGACACTTGGAAGCTGCCCCCTGGCTGCCCAGACATGGTCCGGCTTCCAGGTGCTCCGTGGCACGGCATTTACCTGCCACACACTGCAGGAGCACCATAAAGCCATGGCAGAGTGGGAAAAGCCAGCTTTTTGCCAGCTCAAAAAGGAGCTGTTATTTGCTGCTTCTTTTTGGGCTGACCAAAAGGTGGATTGCGATCATAGGCCACAGTGTGCGATTGCCACATCACCAATCTGGCTTTCTCAGGGGCGGCTTGAAGCTGCAGCTTCGGGCTGGTCTATTTCGCCCCTTGGTCTCAGGTGCATACTACACATTAAATATAGCAAGTAATTATGAGGATCCCTTGCATTTGTCTGTGTTGTAGGTCCCATACACATGAGCATTCAAAATGCTTTCCTGGAGCTGGAGGAATCCCATCTTTGCAAATTCCAGTATGATCAGATTTACATTTACCAGATTAGTGTGTAGGCTGGATCTTTCTGTTCTTTCTGAATATATTAATTCATGCTTTGACTAAAAAATAATCCCAAATCAACCTCTCAAAATGATTTTGAAAAATGCATTTAAAATGTACATGAGACTCTCTCTCTCTCTCTCTCTCTCTCTCTCTCTCTATATATATATATATATAATGTACATGAGAGACAATAAATCTTTGTTTTCTTTGTTTCTGCACTTTGGAATCCATACTGATTTTTTCTCCTCACCACTGGGTGAAATTACAAGAGTTTTTGTGCATTTACTACAGAGGTTTTTTAAAAAACAAACAAATCGAAACAACCATTTTCCAGAATTGGTAACACAACATATACAAAATTTGCACAATGTACAAATTATGCCCCATTTTGTACAAAATGCTATTGCTCCTGCCCTTTTAAAAAGAGCTACAGACACTGAATGGGTTGTTTGTATCTTTGTGATCAATAATTTTGTACTTCTGTGCTTGCCTTGTGTGCATGTACTGTTTGCTTAACAAAAGGGGAAACAGGCAAGCTTTACACAGAGGCTTTTTGCTCAAGAGACCTTGACTTGGGGATGGGATAGAGAGCACTCTTCTATTTTCTATGCCATGCAGTGGAAAAATGACTCATAGTGGTGGGGGGGGGGGGGAACAAGATTATATGCTCCCATTTCTTGTACAATTTCTGGGACAATTTGCGGTCAAAAATGTGTTTATTTCTGGGATTGTGAAACATGCTGTAATTTGCATACACATGACTTGATAATATATACACACATTTGCATATTTCTAAAATGACCATAAATATGCTTTATTCTATGGGTATGTCAATCCAAAAAAATGTGTACAGTTGAAAAATGAGCACAAACAGTGCATATTTGGAAAAAATACATAGACAAAATATCTTGGCATCTTTACACAGAGGGAAAAAAGAAACATGCATGCAACCAGAAGCCATAGGAAAAAGACCAAAGAGTCTGATGCGATTTAGCCTGCTTTTTTCCAACCATAGCTGAGATGGGTGAGATCCAGATATGAGATGATCCAAATGCTCAAGCTCCATACTGCCAGTTTATATGTTAAAACAAGAAGAATAAGATAAGAAGCAGTATAAACAGATGTAAAAAAAAGAGTCTGTTCTGGAATTGAAAAACAGACAACAAAACAGGAATATGTATTGGGGGACTGGCCATGGCTTTACGCTACCTTCACAGCTAATCCAGTCTTAGAATAAGTAGCCAGTGGCAGCATATGTTCAACTCTAACAATAAATCTTTGCTTATTTCCTTGTTACACAGTAAAATATGCCCAGACATGTAACATTTGAAGAAAGGAAATCTTCATTTTTATATCATTCTAGGCTGAATCCATCTCTGAACGCAAACCGGTGGTTGGTCAGGTTGAATTTCTCACTCTTGGAGCATCCCAGTTCTCTAGAGGCATACCTTTGGTTCTTAAAGAAATGTCCTTTGTCTTGATATGGAAAGTAAAGAGGAAAATAAAGCAGTCCAAGGAGGCTTAGGTGTCTCCTTCCTCTGAAAGCATTTTAGGAGGCTTGTTCCTACCATTCCAATGAGCTTTGACAGAGCCTTGATTTTTCCATTAGAAACTACTATGTACATTTTGATTTGAAATAATTTAATTCATTCTGAACTTGTTCTCTGCTGGGTTCCTCAGTACATATATTGAAACAGAAAATGGAATAGATTTGACTTCCTTGTCCAGGAGAAAAATTGGCTTCACCGTGGTGCTGGTCAAGTTCATCTGCAGGTAAAAAGGATATTCTGATAAGGATTCTGTATTTCTCCATGACTGTAGATGTCCAGTAGATGTCCAGATTCTCATGTATCTATGATAAAGAAGTTATTAATGTTTTTCTTTGTCCTGTTAATAGAGATTATCTACAAGGTAGGCTATCTGAATAGAACATGGATTTGTGCACCATCTCCTATCATGCATATAGCCTAAATCTGTGACTTACTGATGGGAACATAAAAAAGAACCTATATGGATACAATCCAAGCATCCTATTTCAAGGTAGGATATGTCCAGGGTTGACGTCTAGACTATCAAAAATCTAAGTCAGCAAGGAGTAATCAGGGGACAGTCAATTCAGGTAAGAACAATCCAAACATAAGTTTGAAAGAGAGCCCAAGGTCCAAGTCAGCAGGGTCCAACCATGGAAGGGGATAATTCAAGCAAGGACAATTGTCAACCACAAAATAATAATATTTATTTATATTCTGCTTAATCACTTGGGATCCAAGCGGATTACAACAATAAAATGAGATACAGTTAAAAATTCTAAAAACCGCTATCCCTCCTGCCAG
Organism: Sceloporus undulatus; assembly: GCF_019175285.1. Taxonomy (NCBI): domain Eukaryota; kingdom Metazoa; phylum Chordata; class Lepidosauria; order Squamata; family Phrynosomatidae; genus Sceloporus; species Sceloporus undulatus. Next base: position 208,695,184 of record NC_056523.1, read on the forward strand.
TATAAAAACATAGTGACTGGACAAAGCAGGAGTAAAGGAAAGGGCTAGTAGGGTCTAGAGTGTTCATTCCCAGGCATTTCCCCCCAGCAATCTTCCTAGCTCAGAACCAAACCTCAGCTCCCAGAGCCCCAGTCAGGCTTCAGCTGCAAGTACTTTATCAGGAGGATGAGCTTTCTTCAAGCAGGGCATTACCTCTGAGATGTCTTTCTTTGCAGATGTTTGCTTGCTTTTTTTTTTTAAAGCACCAGTGCTCTCTGTTATTGGGTGGTGATCCTATTTCCCAACTCTCAGGCTTGATAGTCTATTATGCTCTCCACCAAATGTTCAGGGTCTTCAGGGGTAGTCTGCTCCTAAGACCCACTTGGCCCAGTATGTTTTAGCTCATCTTTGCAAAAAAAGATGCTTCTAGTAGAGACATGACTTGAGGTCCTCTGCTAATTATATATGTAGTGTTTGGATCCAAGGAACAATGAAATGCTGAAAAACTGAGGTCTGAGATTGAAATCATAGAAGACTCAAGAAGTGGAGATGGAGTTGTATCTCTAATTTGAAGACTGATAACAACATGAATGAGATAAAACATGAGACTGAAATGAAGTGGTTTGAGACTTACAAGTTTATTTAGCCCCATTAAGCCTCTAGGCAGACATTATTAAGATGAGACTTCTGCCATCTTTGACTATCTGTTCAAGGTGCAGGTTTTTCAGAGACAGTGGTTTCACAATGAAATATCTCAGGCTTTCTCACTAAAATATTTGTTGATTCAATTAGAAAAGGATGAGGAGAAAAAAAATTGATTTCCCCCCTTCTGTTGTTTAACAAATTTGTATGGAATGCTGGACATAAAATCAATGACTAAGTTTGCAATACACACTCAGTAGTAATTGCAGTGTAATAGTATTGCATGTTTTAATACCTTCAGGGTATTATCCAATTCCCACTGAATCTTTGTTTGACTACATCAACATTCAATCAACAACATTATGTCTCATAACCTTTTACAGAGGAACTGAATGAACAAATGTATCAGGCAAGTGTGTCCTTTACTGGAGGACACCTCAAGTTCCCAGTCAAAAGCTGTGCAGGCACTCGGCTTGCTCATGTGTAGGACTTCAATTTGTTTTATAGAATGAAGAATTATATGTGACCAGATCTTTTCTCATACAGAGTGTGCTTCCGAGTGCATTAGGGTTCCTGTGCCTCTGAATAGTCTGCACTTGAGGTTGTAGAAAAGAAAAGATTGTTTTGTAAGTTGTAGCATGCATGGAATTCATAAAGGGGATTGAGAAATATTGTCAATGTACTGAAAAGCCAGATGACACCCCACAGTAGGGTTATATAGAAATGGAAATGGAAATTGATGTTCTAGAAATGGAATTTAGGATTGTTGTTGGTGGTGATGATGATGATGATGGGCTACAAATTTGGATAAATACTTTCCAAAGAATAGAATGAGTGGATTCCTAATAGGGATATCCTGGAATGCTGTTTGGGTTACTAACAGGAAAACCTGCCAGTGTTGTTTTTCCTACATTTTTCATTCCCCATGCTCTTTCTACCCTAACTACATCAAATTTTATAATTTTAACAAATCATTTTTTAAAAAAGTGATCTGAGATGTAACAAGTAGAGTTATTCCCAGCAGAGGGAGGACTACGTTGTACTGGCTTGCTATGTAGGTGTTAAAAATGAATTGCCTGTCAAGAGCAAGAAGTGACAACCCTGTGTCAATACTAGGATACCTGACAAGGAGAATCCTGGGTGGATGAGAATCTGCAGTTGAGAGCATTTGTATATCAAAACAAAGCAAACAAAAAAATGTGTCTTTTTCCACATTTTTTTTCTGAGCAAAAAATACATGTGAGATTTTCTCAGAATATGTAGGAGATCCAGAACTCGGAAACTGAAGTGGGAAGAAAAAATAAAAGTTAAATAATTCCTTCATGGCTATGAGAACACAACTTATGAAGATTTTCATCTCTACTATAAACATCACTGATAAACCAATCTGACAGTTGGGGGTTCACTTCTGTTTAGATATTTTACATCTCAATGCTTATCTATTGAATTTATACATTTTTTTTTTACAAATGTTGATTCATTGTTTCCAACAATGAACTGAGGCAAATACATACCACTACCACCCACACACTTCTCACTCAAATCAAACCTCACTGAGTCTTATACTTTCCAAATTATTTGACACAATCCTTGTCTTAATGTACATCAATGCATTTAGAAATGTATGTACAGTGGGCCCTCCTTATATGCTGATTTGCCATGTACAGATTCGAGCATACACGCATGGCAAACCTGGAAATTGTCCCCAATGGCAGTGTGTGTGCACGTGCACTGCCATTGGGGACAAAAGTCCCTCCCCTCCCCTACTCTCCTCCCCAACTCTTTCCCTTCCACCCTCCCTCCTTAATTCCCTCCCTGCTTCACTCCCTCTTTCCTTCCCTACTTACCTTTTCCTCACCGCCGCCGCACAAACTCCTCTTCGCTGCTGCCGCCACCTTGGCCTCTTTGACACCACAGCTGGAGGAAAGGACAGGTGGGGGTGCTGGCAGCCAAAAAGCCTTCTGCAGCGGCGGTGGCAGAGAGGAAGTGGAGCAGCAGCACCAGAGGCCTCCTCACTGCCTCGTCCTCCATGCCGCCGCCTCTTGGGCTCCAACACCCCCACCCGGCCCTTCCGTGGGGGTGCTGGTGGTGGCGGCAAGGAGGCCGAGGAGGCCTCTGGTGCTGCTGCTCCAACGCCTTGGCCTCCTCAGCACATGGCCTTTCCCCTGCAGTGGCAGTGGAGAGGAGGCGGAGGAGCAGCGTCAGAGGTCTCCTTGCCCTGCACGCCTCCGCCATCTCCGTGGAAGGGCTGGGTAGGGGTGTTACCACCCAGCCCTTCCACGGAGGTGGAGGCGGTGGCAGCATGGAGGCCGAGGTGACGAGGAGGGCTCTGGTGCTGCTGCTCTGCCTCCTCTCTGCCGCTACTACCGCCACCTCTGTGGAAGGGCTGGGAGGCAGGCGGGAGGCTTCTTGGCCTTCAACACCCCCACCCGTCCTTTCCCCCGGCTGTGCCAGCAAGGAGGTCAGGGCAGTGACGGCAGCAAGAAGGAGGTTCCACGGCGGCGGTGAGGAGAAGGTAAGTAGGGAAGGAACGAGGGAGGGAAGCAGGGAGGGAATTAAGGAGGGAGGGAGAGAGGGAGGGAGGGTAAGAGTTGGGGGGAGGACAGGGACAATTGTCACCAATGGCGGCATGCGTACATGCGTGCCACCATTGGGGACAATTTCCAGGTTTGCCATGTGCGTGTGCTCAAATCCACGCATGGCAAATCTGCGTATAAGGAGGGCCCACTGTAGTTTAAATACTGGCATCATCGGTATGACAAAGGTGCGCAGGATTTGATTGACATTTTTTAAATATATATTTTAAAAAACCTATCAGTGGGGATGGGTGGGGGTTAGGGATCATTTTTTCCTCTTTCCTGAGAAATAAAACCAAAGCTGACTCCACTCCCAAAGTGCTGCAAACAAAGCTCTCACATACATATTATATTGCATAGTATATCCTGCATTTAAACCTGCGGGGTTTCTTGGTTGAGAGAGTGTGACTTCCCCCAAGGTGAACTTATCCCAGGGATTATTTGGTAAGGGATGTTCAGAGGGGCTTGCCTTCACCATCCTCCAAGGCTGAGAGAATGTGTGACTTCCCCCAAGACAGACCTATCCCGTGGGTTACTTGGCAAGGGATATTCAGAGGGGCTTGCCATTGCCATCCTCCGAGGCTGATGGGGGGGGGGTATTCCCCCCAACAGTGTGATGTAGATGCACATCATTTGAGTGGCAGTTTTTTTAAAAAACCAAGAATGATCAAAATGTCAGCTCCATTTTAAATCGATACAAATGGTAATGTGAACATCAACAGGGTTAAATTGCCACAGACAGTTTCGATCGTGGCAAACGTAATGTGAACTTTGATTCAGTAGCACATCGATCATGCAATCTGGATCTAGTCATCTCAAAAACGTAAGTGTGAATGACCCACTGGTGAAGTATTTCAATAGTCTTCACATATTTCTGTTGTGTGTGTGTGTGTGTTTTTAGATGCCCCCAGTATAGATGCTGACATTACCTTTGGCTTTGTATTGATATTATTAATCCAATCATACAGTTAATACACAGAAATTATGAAAACATTTCAAATGCAGTAAGTGATTTTTTAAATAGAGACTGGGAAAAAGAGGAGAAAGCATATTACCAACGAGGGAAATTTCAGTTTTTACACAATGTGCTGTCATTAAATGTAAGCGGGAATAATTTGGCATAGTAATAAATAGGAAACTAAGAATGTTACTTCCTATCTGAAGAAATTATGGGTGTGGGTAGAGTTTATTTCTATCTTTGGCTTTGTCAGAGTTAGCACCCAGAATCCCAGACAATCAACAAGTCAGCTTG
>NC_056523.1:208704632-208731856 GCF_019175285.1 Sceloporus undulatus
CGCTTCTAAATCGTCATTGAGGTGTCCTGCTTCTCTCCTGTCCTCAAAGCGTTCACATAGCAGCCATTTCTTGAATAACAGGATTTTCTGTTATTCAGGAAATGGCTGCTCCGCAAGCGCTTTGAGAACAGGAGAGAAGCAGGATACCTCAATGATGATTTAGAAGCGCGACTGGCTATCACACCTTTGCACTTTAGGAACACTTCAGGAATGCTTCGCCAACATTTTAGCGACAGTAAGCTCCCCTGTGTGATAATCCCCATATGTTGGGCAAAGAAGCCAGTCTCTATGCCAGAAGATAAACAGACATAAATCAGACATTAGGAATGGGAATACAGAAAATCACACAGTTTCAGAACATTCTAGTCATCCTGGAATTCCATCTCGTGCCAAAGAACAGCAGCCCTTAAACAAGAAAAAGAACAACATCAAAAATTTCAAAGGGAGATTTGAAAGAAAAACAGCAAAATTGGTTTATATTTATAAATTTCAGTCCATTGACAGTGAATTGAACAGACAATGGTCTCTTGGCACACCACACATGTTATAACACTAGCTTTCAACCCAGCCTCATAGGACCTTCTGTGGTAATACTAATATTAGAAAAGTTGGAGTTAAAAACTGGGTTGTACACTAGACATAAAGTATGGTTGCACTTGACAACACTCAGGGCTACTTTATAATATTCTTGAAAAGGATATATTTTGTGTCTCTGACTGGAAAGGCCTTTGTGGATTGCTCTGAAATGGATGGCCCCTTCTAACACAGTTTCATAAAATAACTCCCTCACCCTCTGTTTCAATCAAGAGGAATTGCATGGCCCTCATGGGGAAGTGATTTGTGGGCAATTTTGTTGATATAGGATGAGATATATTTGGGAATGGTTAAACTATTCAGATTTGCAATCTTTCATGTGCCGTTTTAAAACATCCTCATTTATCAAAGCAGAAGGGGAAAATATAAAGTTTATTAAACAGAAGTGGCTTGTGGATTGGCCAGTCACTGAGCAAAGAGGCCTTCAGCTGAGGTCAAATAAAATAGTTTTATTTATCTTTTTCAGTATAACCATAGGGAGTACACACAAATGCATCAGGTTCATGTGTATCAAGTTGATAAAGCCACACCACCAGCAGAGACAACACAAAGGCTTGAGGGCTTTCCATCATCGCCCCTGTCACCCTTTAATAGGAAGAAACAGGACCTGGTGACTGTCCAGCTGTCCACATGAGATAATGTTTTGTCTTCTTGGACATGAAAACATCGGTGATGCCTTGTTCTATTTGCTATGTAGCAGAATCTGGTAGTGATATTTTCACAATTTTTCAAAGCAGAGCAGTAGAAACAGCCATACCAGCACAGCAGCAAAATTTAATCTGTGAGGAATAGGTAGAGCTTACCTATTCGTATGAGCTATCAAGCCATCATTACCTTTTACAATTATTTTATCATTTGTTGTTATGAATAATTTTTACTCCATGTCATACAGTCTGGGGACCTGTTGTGAGGCAGACAGGATATGAAAACTTTAAATATATGAATAGATAAAAGCAATTGAACATGTTAAAACATTTTTATTAAACTTGTTTTATTTAAATAGGTTATTTATTAACTTTTAAATTGTTTTACATCACTTTTAAACAAATGGAATGGAGCTGTTAAAAAAACCCTCTTGAAATTATATAATTTATAAATATACTACCTTTCTCTCTTCCCTCTTCTTCTGCTTGCAGGAGAAGACCCTTTTATTTAGGCAGGCATTTGCTTTATAATACATGTGGCAAATGAGGATGTGCTTTTATCTTTTTTAGAATCATAGAATTGTAGAGTTGGAAGAGACTACAAGAACCATCCAGTCCATCCCCATTCTGCCATGCAAGAACTCACAGTCAAAGCATCCCAGACAGATGGGCATCCAGCCTCTGTTTAAAGACCTCCTGGGAAGGAAATTCCACCACTCACTGAGGGAGTGTGTTCCACTGTCAAACAGCTCTTACTGTCCAAAGGTTCCTCCTAATGTTGAGGTGGAATCTCTCTTCTGGTGTTTGCATCCATAGTTCAGTGTTCTAGTCTCTGGAGCAGCAGAAAACAAGCTTGCTCCATCCTCATTGTGACACTCCTTCAAATACTTAAACAGGGAATAGGAACCTTTGTGAGCAAGCATATAAACAGCAATAACAACCTGTTTCTCAACATGAATTGCCTGACATGAATGAGTGCCCTGTCTTGTAAGATGTGGGCACATTTTCCTATTATCATGTGGAAGGCTACTGCTTTCACATCTCATCGGACCACAGTACAGGAAAAAACACCCCAAATCTCCTTTGTTTTGGGGAAAGCCCACCACCATCTTGGCACTGGTTCATAGAAGCGATGCATAGCACTGCTAAAACTAGCAGCCTCACCAATATATGAGAAAACAGTCTTGTGCTCCATGATATCATTCTTGCAATCATTTGCTAATGGTGCTGGATCAGATCTCTGCATCTCCTCGTCATCACTCTCATCATCCTCATCCACATCCAAGGCTGACCACAAAGCCTCATGCCTATACAGAAAAAGATTCTTCATCCAGAGGCAGATGAGGAAAATGGACTGCAAGTATGTAAACAATCCTTGCAAAATGGCTAGGGAGACAGGATCCATGGCTCTCGCTGGCAGACCATGAGGATAAGCAAAAGGTGAAAGGAAATATGACATTGGATGTGCAAGGCCACACATACGAGTAGTCATGTTGCTGGATTGATATGTGGTTGCATCACGGATGATATGAATATGCGATCATTTGATTGCCTTTAAAAAAATACAATGGATCGATCACAATCAATAGCTAGAATGTATCCTCTGGCAGCACAAATCCAGTGGGAATGACAATCGTGTTAAATAAAACATGAATGCATGGGAAATGGAAATAATTCGCTTTCGTAGTGGGAACTACCTCTTGGAATGGACCGGTTCATTGAACTGATGTCAATGTGATTTGTGAACTGATTCAACTACAAGTGGGAACGAGCCCTAAATGTGTTTTAAACTGTTTTACCTTTGTGTTTTTTAAATAGAGTTATTTGTTTAAATGTCTTTTTAAAAGATTTGGGAATAGCTGTATTTACGTATACCTACATAACGAGATATCTTGAAGATGGGACCCAAGTCTAAACCCAACATCCATTTATGTTTCATATACAACTTACACACATAGTCCAAAGGTAACTTTATAAATATATATTTTAATAATTTTGTGCATGAACCAAAGTTGGTGTACAGTGAACCATCAGAAAGTCAAGGTATCGTTGTCTAAGCCACCCATGAAAAAAGGTTTTGGTTTTGCAGTATTTCAAATGTTGGAATTCCACATGAATGATACCAAACCTGTACCATTCAAATACTTTTAGAAACAATTATGGGTTAATAACAATGAGAGTTCTTTGAGCCAAAACCCTACATAGTTGGCATAGTTCATTACTGAAGACTTTCAAAAGTGGCAAGTTTATCCCAACCAGCTGCATCTATCTGAAAGGGCAATACAATTTTAATTATATCAAATCCATATTAATTTGGCATGGGATCTGGAGCATCCACAGCTACTATTTTATAAAACACAAGGTAACAAAGTGAAGGAATACTGTATAAACAGATCCTAGGATGTCAGGTTGGGTCAAGCTATAACCTAGTTTAGATGAACCTGGGCTACAGGCAGATACGTAAAACTCTCCTGAGTGTTTATTTTACTGTTATGAAGATAAACAGTCTAGTAATATGCTGCTTGGCAGCCATGATAAATATCATCAGCACTGGGGCCATTAAAAAAAGGAGATAATATTTACTGTTGTGTAATTTTGTGTCCAGCAGACTCTGTATTTTCTATCCTTGTAAATATTACATTTCATTACTATTAGCTATCTCCCTTGAAGAGTCAACAGCAATCTAGTGGGAACTGTTGTGAAATTCATAACGGATGAAAAATAGATGAGCAACATCTATTTTTAAACTGTGAATTGCTTCCCTTGAAACAAGGGAACAGTATTTTCACAGCTCAGTAGCCCAAACCAGAAGTGAATTTGGCACTCCTTAGCAGAATTGCCACCCAAAGTTTCTTCTCAGGCAAAGGCCTGTGGGATGCTTTTGAGAGAAGCCAAAACATTTCTCAGAGATGATAAGAAGGATTCTACAATATTGTAGGGTTTCATCCAACACAAATCTACTCCCCATGGAGACTTCTTCACCAAGAACAACTTTTGAGGAATTTGGGGGAAATGCAAAACAACAACAACAACAACAACAACAACAACAACAACAACAACATTGATATGATCAGAGACGTGCATCTGTCTTCTATGTGTGCATGACACCTTTCTCTTCCTAAACTGCTAGTTCACTGATGTTAAGTTAAATGGATGGATATAACAGGAGTTTTGAGTGTAAGAAATTAAAGAGACACAACACAGTGTGCTCCTTCATGTTGTGCAAAATACATGGGGAGAGGATAACAATTGGAATCACACCTACTACTTCCCTCCCTGAGTTCTACACCTTTCCTAAACTCATGAGCCACACTTCTCAATATGGAATACAAAGTAGGAATCCTGAATGAGCAGAATATGGAATCCTTAGTATTCACACTGACACATTGATGACTTGAATTGTTGTGGGAAATTAATTTGTTAGTATTAAAATATTAGGGCATTTTCTGAATTAATCCATCACTTACATTCAAAGTTTGTTGCTCACCTGCCTTGTATTTACATGAAATTAACATGATAGAGTTTCCTTCCACAGCTACTTAGGGTGCTAAAATTTCTTTCGCTTTCCTCTGCATTCAGATTTTTGAAATCTCAAGTTCCTTCTGCCCTGACTATGGGGAAAGTTACCATCTTTGGCATCCCCCCTGAAAAAAAACCATCTTTTCCAGTGCACATCTAATACAAACCAAGCAAGAAAATCAATAGAATTAATGGAGGCAAGGTGTCAGATTACCACTTAAGACCAATCACATAATCCCCTGATAATCTCTGTAAAAGGGCTACATTAGTTAGGTAGGTGTCCGTAGCCATGAAAAGGAGAACTATTATGGAATTTTTATGCACGCTGAACTGAACTCAGGGAAGCAGACTGTGCTCTTCCTGACACATCATGAGGTAATATCACTGACTTCCAGCCAGGTTTGACATTGGCACTTCTCTAAATGAAAAAAACAACAACTATGCACCTAAAAAATGTGTGCACCCTGAACACCTCCTTTGACATTCATGCTAAAACCCAGACCAGATTCATCGCCTCATTGGCACGTGAACTGCCAGCTGTCATAGAGAAATGGAAAGTAGGTTTTGTCATCTCTGTAGCTACGTCCACAAATGCACTCGGCTAGAAATTACAACAGATGTTTGCAGAAAATAATGAAGGTAGTTGGGGTACATGGGAGTGACTTCTTGGTGGAATACGCTGCTTTCACCCTACAATGAATATTAGGTGTTGCGGGCTATATACTTCAGAGGAAGGAACTGGCAAAAGCGTGCTGTAAAATTCATGCAGTCATCATGTTGGTAGGTGACCTGAAGGAATATACACACAGCTGTACTGATGAACTGAATTCGTCAACACTGGAAAACAGGGCATTGAAGATGTAGCAACCTCTTCCTATTGTGTGTGGTGCAGTGCTGAGTAGTTGTGACAGGATCTTAAAGGGATCTCTGCTTCTGTTTCTTGCACTGTGGATCACTGCTGGGAATGAGCTTGATGTATCATTCTTTAGTGTCCCATTTACCAAGTTGCCACTGCTGGAGAACTCCATCCCTGACTGTGGCTGGTTGGATTTTAAGGTGGGTTTTGGGGAAACTGTTATCTTGTCAGTGGTACATGATTGAAAATGTGAATAGGAAAGAACCGGAATGTCATAAGTCTAATTTACCACACAGGAGGAACCCTGCTCAGCTTGGCAACACAAAGTAGATCTGAGCTCTGTACTGGTCCTGGCCTTAGTCCTGGCCTTTCTCCATCGTTATTTTGAGTCTTTTTCTGGCACATTTGAGTCAACAGAACAAAACAATCTTGCTTTGTGGCAAGATCTTTGATATCAGCTGGCAGAAGAGAATTCTGCTAGTTGACGAGATTTGGGCCATATCCTAATACTCTATTGTTGCCATATCTTTGTGTTAAGATTGCATTGACTGCCTGTAATTATGCATAGGTCCATGTAGCAGAAACAAGCATAACCTGAATCCTATTGCTGAATCCCAACTGGAGCAGATCCACTGAATCAATTATTGAATGGTGAGTTAGCACACAGACAAATCACATTGTCTAATGGGTTTATTGTAGTTGGGACTAACCACAGGATTGAGTAACATGTAATTACTTCACTATTACTCCTTTCTCTCTCTTGTTTTCGTGTATCGAGTTCTATATGATAAACCTTCTGGGTAGCCACCTGTTCTTTGGTACACTGTGAAAAGCCATACACCTTGACAGTGCAATTGTATTCATTTTTATGCAGTTGTAAGCCCCATTGTGTTCAGCAGTGCAATTATGATTTGCAGCTTTGGAGACCAAGCCCTTTCCCATGCTATCAGTGCATTTGCATTGCTCAGGGTGGCTTACAGCCCTCAAGCACAATACCATCACATAACAATAACAACAACAGTATTTCAAAAATGAAGATGGATTTAGTCTTCATGATGGCACTTCATGAATAATAAATAACAATTGAAATTCTTGAGGTTGGTCTTTTTAATATAAGAGACTTGCACATGAATTTTTATAAGATTATAATACTTTGGCAATAAATAATGTCTGCAGTAATTTTGGTCATGTTGTTCCATTTTTCAGCATTTTCGATGCCAGTTACAGTATTGAACTCAGAAGAAGTGTTGTGGCTTCTTCTTCGATTTCAAAGCTTCCAGCATCTTCATTTGCTTGTGTAATAGGTTTCTGGGGGATTGCTTTCTTCTCCTTCAGTGAACACGAAAAGCTAATATAGGTCACACACACACTTGTTTAACCTACTTTAGTTATGTAAAGTAGCATGTATGCACACAAAAACACTGGAGCTCGACCACATCTAAAAGACATATTAACTAATGATCTGGCAGAGTTAAAAGAGCATCCAGTCTATGTATCTGCAGTTCTGTAAAGTTACTTGTGACACAGTTAGTGTTGTATTAAACTTTTCAGAAAGAACTTTGTTCCTCTGTCTTCTACTGGGGATGTTTTTGCCACACTCATTAGTCCAGAGCGAAGTGCTATGAGATCTGCCCTATTGCTACATTTCTAGATTTCTTCTTGATTCCTGCTAGATGAGAAAACCACAGAAAGACCTCCTAAACCTGGGTTGCACTCTCATCTCTGTTTTAATCTAAATTATTTCTATGCCATCCCACTTTTTCTGCTTCAGTTAAAATGTCCCATTTTCTCTCTCTTCCTTCCACTTTCTCCTTCATGCTCATCTTACTTCAGTTGCTGCAATCTGAGTTTGGTGTGCAAAAATAATTTGCACACCAAACTATGGCTTTATCCAATCACTTTTTGGGGTTATGATGGGAGGGGTGTGTGTGCTAACTGCACAATTGAATTATCATTTTCTCCAACTTCTTACTTTTAAAAACTAACTAACAAACTTATTTTTTGATTATCATTAAACTAGTTCATTGGTTCTTGTGTCACATCTGGCTAGCAATGCAGGCTGGGAGGATTTATATATATATATATATTTAAAAACGCCGGTGAGAATCCAAAGATACCATGAAGAGTTTCCAGCCTTGACTTATTCTTAATGCGGGTTGGCTTGAGAGGACAGAATAGCAAGTACTCTAGGAGGGTCCTGTTGATTCTTCTGATATGTACACTGACCATCTTCACATACATTTAAGTGTAGAAAACTCAAGTGATTCATCTCTCTTTCTGTAGAAATCAGACTGGAAATGGGAGATCATACTTTAGCAAAACAAACAGAAAAGCTAGCTAATCTATTCTCTTGATATGCTAACTTGGGGAGGGGGTTCAATTTTTTTTAAAAAATAGCAACACTGGAGAACTTTCATATTTATTAATTGATTAATATTAATGTATTAAACTATTTGTATCCCACTCTACATCACAAGATAGCTGAGTGACATACAAATAAAATCAATGGTTTAAACCCATTCAAAAAACTTAAATCAGTGAAGGATAATTTAAATGAAGCTGTTACAGTCACTCATAGGAACATATGACCAATACAATAGGCTTATCCCCCAATCCACTGGTGATTTGGGGATATTGATTTGCTGGCCTCTAGGGGATAGAAACCAGCAAGGCTTATAGCACAGCATGCTTTCACTGTGCTATTATTATTAAGCTTTATTTACATAGCGCTGTAAATTTACTCAGCGCTGTACATACAATCTTTTTAATTAGATGGTTCCCTGCCCTCAGGCTTCCAATCTAAAAAGACCTGACACAAAAGGAGAAGGAAATGGTGGTAGTGAAGGAGATCAAGTCCAGCAGTTCTTCTCTCCCTCTGAGACCTGGACCAAGGCAGATGATCTATTTAGGACCAGTCATCTCCACCCTCTCCATCTTTTGGAACGTTGACCCACCCTCCAGTCTCTATATCAGTGTGAGTTTTTCTGGTCACTTTGAGGCGAGGTAGAATTGTTCTCCCCTTTCCAAGGTTTTTTTGCCTATCCCACACTGCTGTTTGGGGACTGTGACAATTAGCTTGGGTGTGGTCATAAATAGGTGTCACTGGCTGATATTGAGGGGGGATATAGCTGTTAGGTGAACACTTACATCACCATCTTTGGTGAAGGTTGGGTCTCTTGGAGTATCTCATTAGGTCTTGAGATTAAACAGGGTAGGAAAAGAGACTTGCCTTGGGGCTGCCCTAAGATATAAACTGTCACTTAAGTCTTGTGAGTTAAGTGCGAGGATCTTGGGTTGGTGTTCCAGATGCAGGCTGGCTGGGGAAAAACCCAGTGATGGGTTGTCCTTGGGGCTCAGGTGTTTCACCCCGGGGAAGCTGGTGAGGTGGTCTAGGAATTGACCATCTACTCCAACAGGTCCCATACCAGGTTGCTCCCCCTAATTTACAGATCTTGAGAAAGAAACAGTTAAATAGGAGAATTTAAATAAAGTTGCCCATTTATAACCCAGTTCTCTGTGTCTGGTCTCATTGTTTTCATCGTTGTCCACAAAGAACAATGCCTAATTATTTTAGTCTAGGAATAGACAGGCTTGCATGATTACAGAAATGTTTCAACAAAGCTCAGATCCATGAGAGGAATTTTTTGAGCTAAAAAAATCATTCAGCATCCAAATTTAGAATTACACCTCTTCTCCAACTCTTATCATATGTCATTCATATGGTGATTTCCTTGCATCCTCATAATTCAACTGAGATCAACATAGATCAACACTTTTACTTCATATTCCTGTAAGACGATCTTGAGGAGACAGATGTGATGCAGCCACAAAATCCTTTTCCTGTTAATACTAGCACATTAGCATACCCTCCAGATGTCTTCTACTGGGGATGTTTTTACTACACCCCTTAGACCAGAATGAAGTACTATGGGACCTGTCCTCCTGCTAGATTTCAAGGTTTCTTCTTAATTCCTGCCAGATTGGAAGACCACAGATAGGTGACTCCTTCTGGGAGAAAGGCAGCATACAAGTGAAATCAATAAATAAAGAATGTCATAATTTGTCAGAGACAGTCCTAATTATGTTTCCGTTGTCTCACTCTTTCAGCTGCTTTTAAAACATCCCAGTTTCTCCCTCCTTCTTCCATTTTCTCCCCCTTTGTCGTCAGCTTACACCAATTACAACAAACTGTACTCAAACTAAAAAAGTAAGTTTGCACTTAAATTCATTCAGCAGCGGGCAAGAGAAAAGCAAGGGTTGAAATCTCACCCTTCTCAGTAGGCTCATGGAAAAGTAAACTGCTGTCACCTCTCCCTATATGTGTATTCTTCCTCATTAATAACCTCAGCTATTTTGACCTCACTGATGCTGCTTAGACACATGTGTTCCAATTTTAACCTGTGAAGTATTGTAGTACTTTGAGCATTGGATCTGGAGAGCACAGTTTGGTTCCTGTTTGGCCATGAAATGCACTGGGCATGTCACATGCTCTCTGACTTGGGGGAAGGCAATGGTAAACCTCCTCTGAACAAATTTGCCAAAATACAAACAAACATGATAGGTTCACCTTTAGGGTCACCATAATGTGAGAAATGACTTGAAAGCACACAACACACATGCATGTGTTAGAGAACTCACGATTCTTGTCAGGTGCAGGATAGGACAATTCTGAAATCTCACCTCTGCATATTAAATTATGCAGTTCCAGGAAGATAAGGAAACCAGGCCTGTCTTGCTAAACATTTTGCAGAATTTCTGTCGCAAAATGTAATCTCACTGAGCAGTCTGCTTACATTTACATAAAGCATGTAAACCAACATATACTTAAGGGTTAAATCTATTTCAAAAGCTAGTTTTCAATAATATACAATGTGCTATTTTCCTCCTAGCACGTATGCCTTCCATTTTGAGGTTCTGCTCCTGGTGCGCAAATCAAACTTCCATTTCTCTTTGGCAGACAAAATGAATGTTGCAGTTTAACTTGCCTAAAGTAAGGTCCTGCTGGCAAACGTCCTTTCTCAATTTTTTTTTCTTTTTAAAAAATCATTCTGTTCACATAAGTAATTGGAAAGTTTGACAGGGCTCATTTCATCCATCGGGGAGTTGATAAAATGCATTTCATCTTGGTTCTGGACTGAACCATTTCATTGTGGTTCTGGAATCAGCATGCTGGATGCACACAGCACAACTAAGCAAGGGGTGTGTGAGGGTTACAATAACTGCTACGTTTGGCCTCAATATTCAAGGCAACAAATGTACCATGAAGGGACAGCAAACACTTTGGAAAACAAACAAGCCAGTATCCTCAGTCAGCTGTTGTCAATCCAGTCTTCAGATTTGTCAGTACTTTTTAATTATATGGGAACAGCTGATCAATTTTGTTGATGAAAAGAAACACCGCCATCTCTATGCTTCAATAGTGATGGGTTCTCATTTGTATTGGACTGACAAATGACTCTGTTGTGTATATCCTTATGTCTTCTTCTTTTTTCATAAATGCACTTGGATATCCCTGAGTTTGAAGAATGCCCAGAGATCTAACCTTCACCGGAGGTGACAGAATCCTCATAAAATTAAATCACCACTGAAAATGCTTCTATACGGTAAAAAACAATGCATTTGGATACCACTTTCACTGCCATAGCTTCCTCCTACAGAATCCTGGGATTTGTAGATTTGTGAAGCATCAGCACTCTTTGGCTGAGAAGACTAAAGGCAAAGCCAGTGGGGAAGAGAAATAAGTTAGACTTCACACACTCCTTTTAGCTGAAACTGGTAGACATGCAACATGAAAGCATTCATTTGCACACAAAGTCTGGCTTTTCAACAAAAAAGGCCATTTTTAAAGAAAAAAATATTAATTGTAAAGTTGATTAGTAGTAAAGTTGATTAGAAGTATCAAAATTGCTTAGGGCTGTTTGCATATGTTTGGTTGGATAAGTTGTTGTTGTTGCATGCCTTCCAGTCATTTCTGACTTATGGTGACCTAAGGTCACTATGGGGTTTTCTTGGCAAGGTTTGTTATATCCATTTTAGGATAAGAAATTATCCAAGGCAAAGACAATATAAAAACTGTGCTGAAGTGGGAATGACCTATAAGCCAACCAATGTTGTTCATAAATATTTGAATGTGTCTGCAAGGACTTTACTTTTAAAGGACCTAGCAACTATTTGCAGTGAAAACTTCAGTGTAATAAACTATGTATACGTTGGGCAGGCACTTATAAAATGCAATTCCGTTAATTTTCCAAGCCATTTGTTTGTTTAAATAAATCATTAGTTTACTCCTTCTTTGTGCACTATTTTTTCTTTTAACAAAAAAGCAACATCATTTTCATAGAGATCAGGGACAAATAGGTCTCTATACTGAGCTAAGGAGAAGATCCATAGGAAATAGCATTAGCTTTTTCTAAAAGGAAGAGCCAGTCTATTTACAGAATTATATATTTAGAAACAAACAAACAAACAAACACAGTGTGATTAATAATTCTAGTCCTTCTGTGGATAGGTCCAGAAATTATTATATTTGCTCAACATATACACAGCTATACCAAGGTATTGGGCTTGTTAATAAGCTAGCAGAGAAATTAAAGAATAATGATTACTTAATCTATATTGCTTGGCCTAGTAAAGACATGGGGGGATCTAATTAACCCCATGTTGAGTGTGATGTTGGGGGAAAAGAGTATTAGTTAATAAAGTCTTTCAGGCATAGCATTCCTTCCCCGCAGTGGGCAGTAAGTAAGAGCTGAAAGGGGATGTAAAAACATCATGTGAAAACTCAGTACCAGACACATTAATTCGTTTCACATTCTGAGACACAGCATGATCTCAGAATTATGTATCAGCTGGTGTTGAGTTCTTTACATTCCCCAAATGGAACAAAAAAGTTCTGCCTTCACTTATTCCACCTTGTCAACTCCTGCTTCCAGTGATTCCTACAATCTGTGATCCTCATTCCGTGTCTCTCATACTTATCTTACATACCTTGTTTTTACATGTCTTTGCACATAACGGGGCAAAGATGGGAAATGTTAGTAGAAAAGGCTTAACATGTTCCACAGCTCAGCTGTGTACATGAAAATCGAATTCATTTGTTTAAATTTTGGATGATGAAAAAAATGTTAAGTTGCTGTTCTGTTAATTGCATAAAAGAAAAATGACTATTGACATTAAAAATGGCATAGGATGCTGGTGATCATCTATAAAACCCTATATAGCTCAGGTCCAGGTCATTTGAAGGTCTATATTTTCCCCTACAAACCCATCCATCTTCTGGGGAACTCCATTTCTGTCCCACTGCCCTTACAGGTTCATTTGGTGGGAACATAGGAGAGGACATTCTTAGTGGCTGCTCACAAGCTATGAATGCCTCTTTTCAGATAGGCTAGACTGGCACTCTCCTTACTGTTTTCTCACGGGCAAGGAAAAACCTTTTATTCTGGCAGGTCTTTGGGAACTGATTTATTGGGGGAAGCTGGCGTTATTTGTTATTGCTGTTTAAAGGATTATGTTTTTAAGTGGTTTTAATCAGGGGTGTGCAGTTGGCACAATATATCTTGATTTCATTAAGGCTTTTGACATGGTCCTCCATTATATTCTTGCAAGCAAACTGGTAGACTGTGGACTAGATAGTGCTACAATTAGAGGGGACTGACAAACCAAACCCAGAGAGGGCTCACCAATAGTTGCTTCCCATCCCTGAGAGAAGTGACTAGTGGGGTGCCTCAGGGTACTATCCTGGGCCTGGTGTTATTTAACATCTTTATACATGATGTAGATGATGGAGATATTGTGTGCCGCCTTGGGTCGCAACATGGGAGAAAGGTGGGATACAAATAAAATAAAATAAATCTAATGAGTACTGGACACACAAGATAAAGACGAATGGGGGAAAGTGTGTTTTAATTAGTTAAAACATCAGAGTAAATCCTATGGAAATGTAGGGTGGAGCATTGTTAACATTATGATTATGATGGTGGATGATGGTAGTTCTGTCTACATATGTCTAACTGTGAACTTTTCCAGCTACTGAAATAAAATTTTTATTGTTTCCCTACAGAAGACTGGTTTACTGAACTGTGAGGAGTGGGTTAGGTGACTATTCTGACTTGTTTTGGTATGTGTTAGCAACCACCAGAAATACTACACCCTTTACAGACAACTCTAATGGCGACTGACAAGCTTCAGATGGTTGAATCTGTCCTAAGCTGCTGCTTTTGTCTATCTCCAACACAGTCATTACAAGAATGTGCTGATGATCAGACTAGATACAAGACCTATCTTCAAGGTGCTGAGAAGACAGGCGAGACATGAGATTGTCTCATTTGAACCCAGAACAATCCCATGAGCTGGGCCAGCCCAGTCATTAGGTAGATGTGGGATTATCTCTTTTGAAACTCACCATGTATGCATGCGCACATGCACACACACACACACCATATCCAAAGAGTACAGAAGGATGGGAAGGATGTATCTTAGCAAGTTAATTTACCTGTTCATCAAGACACATTGAAGTTTTGAACTAAATTTTCACTTTTCAAAATATAAGAATAGCCACTTTACCTTATAGTTTCCTAGTAAAGCAATAGAAGTTCCGAGATGTACCAGTAATTACTTTATGATTTCCTTGCTAATCTTTGTATTTATTTTTAACACACAGATAATGTAAATGTGTGCACAGGCGTCAGGGCGAGAAATGAAAAGAAATTGTTCCATACCTTCCTTTCTCTCACCTGAATGATTTGATTTCCTGACTGTTATTTTACACATATGAGTTCTATCTTCATGATAAAAGTCTGGACAGGTCCTTCACATGGACTCTCCTTTAACCACCATGCCAGAAGAGAATTCAGATCAGTATTTTAAGTCAGATTAGTACTACAAATAAATATGCATTTTAAACTATGTCTTAAAGTGATCCCCTAAATGTACAGTGTAATGTCACATTTAATCTCCCCTCTCCATATCTTAAAGTTCTATCACAGTCATTGTGACCAAGATAACAGGAGAAACAACAGTAATAGTATCAAGCAACCTTCTTCCAAGCAGCTCTGTTTTTTCTTTCTTTCTGAAATTTGTGTTTCATGTCATTGTTATATCTATTCACTCTATTGTCCATTCCATTTTGTTTGGCATTAATCTGCATTTTTTAAAAATATTGAGACATGAAAATAGGTGTTGAAATACTTATGTTAATGCACATTTATAAATTCATTTGATTTCCAAAAATGCATTTCTATGTATAGGTATATTTTTTCTCTTGAAATGCAATGCATTTTGAAATGCACTGAGATCATTACTGCAGGTGGGAACTACAATGGAGTGTTGGGGATGTACAGGAGAATGTACTGGATTAATCTGCATATCAGTCTAGGCGATGAATTAGTTCAAATTAGTTCAGATAAGAAGGATTTAATTACTCCCTGTTGCTTCCTCATTTTAGCCTTGTGTTAACCTTTTGTAAAGTAGGGGAGGCCATGAATTGGTGACTGGTCTAGGTCCAGTCAGGAAGCTGCATGTCTGAGGAGGATGTCTCCATTAAACACCAAGTCATGACAAGCTTGTGACCATCCAGATGTGGAGCCACAATTCCGTTAAGCCCTAGCCAACATAGCCTGCAACTCTCATTGTTGATCAACCATAAAATAATGAGACCAGACGCAGTCATTTTATTGACCTAAAAACTTATTTAAATGCTGGAGGCCTTGGATTGAGCAACCTGGTGCGAGTTTATCTGATGCCCAGATGTCAACCTATGACACCTCCTCAGCCACCCTTGGGTGAACCACCAGATCCCAAGGGCAATCCAAAACAATAGGTTACTATATTGGATAGTCATTTTGGAAGGCCAACCTTCCACAGCTTTAAAAGATAGAGTAAGGGGCCAAACAGACCGCCCTGATAGAGTGGTGTTCTGGTGCCCCTTTCAGTGCCAGATCAGAGCAGCAGCAATTGCATGCTGCGGCCCTGATCCAACAGTTTGCCACTCTAAAAAGAACTGACAAAACACCACTTCTTTTTAGAATGCCAAAAAGCCACCCTGCCACCGCAGTGGTGGCTTTTTGATGATCCTTTAGTATAGTGCATTGAAATACTGTGCCAAAGAAATGGTGTGACACCACCTAACGAGTGGTCAGGTGTGTGACACCAGGATTGGGAAGGAGTTGGGGCAGATGATGTGTGGTCACCATGCCCCCAGTCCAGCCTGATGCTGGCATTTACTGCTGATCTGTTTAGCCCCTACAACCCCCAGTTCCATATTCCATGGAAACATTTCCAGAGCCCAACCCTCCAATACCAGGTGGTGCCAAGGTGTACACTAATCTAGCATGTTCTCCCCTAACTATGTGCCCTAGACAAGGGACAAGTGTCTGCTTAGTCCTCTTCCCCCACTAGACTTGCCAAAATGGTACTCATGCCCTTTTGCAAATTCCTCAAGAAAATCAAATTACCTTCTTCCAATAAATGGACACCATGCTCTCTGTAGAGCTCAGCCTGCCAGAAAAGTTTGCGTGCGAGAGAAAATGGCCCAAACCCCTCCCCATGGTGTTCCAGATTTTCAGCCAAAGCCTCCCAGTCGCCTCTCATGAAGGCCAACAATGAGCCCTCTCCCTGAAAGCGCCTTGCACTGGGTGGTTCAGGGACCCATTGCTGTCAATAGGACTTCTGGATGCATAGCAGCTTTTTCACTTCATCCTAAACTTTATTCTTAAAAGCACTGGCCTTATCATTAGGCAAAATGAGGCAGCCACTTCAGTCAATTGATTCTGGACAGCATAAATGGTTAGATTGGCAAGGGACAGACCGCCTGAAAAGAGTGGCCTGTCTGCGGCCTAATTTCCTCTGGAGGAAAGCCTCAGCTTTCCTATGGTGGAAAAACCGGGTTCTTTTTGAGCTGCAGGGGCATCATAACAGGTGCGCCACTGGCACACTCATTATGTAAGCACCGCACAGCGCTTACGTAACAATGGTGGTGCCCGTGTACACAGGGCACCACCATTGTTATGTCACTCGCACATACTAGTGCTAGGGGCCGTGCAGTTGCCGTGCGGTCCCTAAACCTAGAACCGGCGCTGGTATGCCGCTTGTTGGCGGTATGTACCACACCTTATTTACTTTTTTAATGGTTGTATTTATACTGAAAGAAAAAGGGACAGGTTTTTCTGAGTCTCATGACTCAGTTTCTGAATAACTTGACCACTCTTAGATACCAGGTACCTTGACTTGAAAGGGGCATGATGTGGTGCCATTGGGACAGCTGTGTATGTAGCAGTTCTCCAAGAAATATAGTTGGTGCCTGAAGTTCACATTCATAAATCAGTAGTCTACTTTGGCCATAAACTTCATCAGCAATAACCTATTTGAGGATTGGAAAAAGAGGTGTTTTCTGAACTTGAGTTCAGCAAGTTTTAGAAAAATGTTAGAGAAGGCAATGTCCAATATTTCTTCTTTCTTTTAAATTTAGTCAGCACTGACACAATTATTATATTAGGCATAAGTATTCTGGAGCCTTTGTGAAATGTCTCTTCCCTATTAAGACGATGTTCACAGCAGTGAAATATAATATATTTTATGTTTTGGTTGAAATTGCCAAAGACGATGATCCCCAAATAAATGTATTCTTTTTTTAAAGATCTCATTGAAATCAGCCAAGGTGAATCTGAAACAAACAAAAAGAACCTGACATTCAAAGAATATGCATATTAAAATACAAATATACCTATCAATAATAGAAATGCTCAAATGTGAGCGACTTTAAAAATAGAAGAAAAAAACACACTGTTTGTTTCAGTTCAAGACTGAATGCATAACCAATCAGCCATGAAATTGTCCTTATTTTATATTTTAACCTTGAAAATGGGCTTCCTGCCACTAGAATGCATTATCATTTGAAAGGGATAGGGAGGAAACACTTCTGAAATGTGTTTTTCACCTTTCAAAACAAGAGAAGAAACTCTTGTTTAGTAGAGAAAGAGGTAGAAATATTCTATTTCTCTGTCTTGTCCACCTTTTCTTATTTTTTATTATGCCCGTCCTTTCCTTATATCAATTACAATACATTTTTATGCTTCTGAATATCAAGGATTTGAAACCAGGGGATGAGGAGGACTGAAAAATGTGAATAAGAATGTAATACTTCACAAATTGCAGAAGGTAGATCTCTCTCTCTCTCTCTCTCTCTCTCTCTCTCTCTCTCTATATATATATATATATATATATATATATATCCAGTTACAGCCTGGCACAGATGTGTTTTTCCCCATCTCTATATCTGCATGGAAGATTGAAGTTCCTTAGTGGTATTCTTGTCAATCTGAATCTAAATGAGATGTCTTGTCATCCCTTGAACACGTATATATCAGTTCTTAGAGAGGACAGAGCTTATGCTTTACACCTAAAAGTACAATAAATCTGTTGTTTAATGCACTACACTGTTCTTTTAGCTGCTTCACAGAAATACATAAACAAGTAGACACTTCAGGTGGGAAAACCAGTTTCTTCAGTAAGCCCAAGCACAAGGCAAAATAAAGAAGTGAAGGCTGCAGGAGAGTGAGGAAGGAATGCACTACCAACCACTGAGTGCCCTAGTATTCTGCTGCCTATAGATTGTGACTGTTCAAGGAAGGCCAGATTCTGAGCAAGGAATAGGAGAGCGCATCATCTTGTCACTCTGTTTAGGCAAAAACTCCAAAAGAAACTTCAGGTGCTGAAATATGGGGGAAAGCAAATTCTTTTTAGTGCTGATGGGAAAGGAAAACCACTCACACATTAAAAGGAAGGTGGGCTTGCATCATCCACCCTGTTAGTCATGCTCCTTTCTAATCATTCATCTGTCTACATACAGAGCTCTTCTGTACCTGGGGGCATGGAGGTCCTGATTGGCCCAGAATCCCACTGACACAGAAGTGGTCTCTGCACATACATTGTACAGTACATATGTAGGGCCTCTTCCTAGAGTTTTGGAAAGTGCAGTTTCTGTGGCTGTTCAGTACATGGGTTATGAAATTAGACTGCAGACCTCCCTGATTCCATCACATGGCATTTTAATGTGGGAGAAAGGGTTCTACAGATGATCCAAAGACAAGCACCAAGTCATAGGAAACTCTGAGAAGAAAAACTCTCCATGAAAAAATCAACAGAGACAATTCCTCACTTGCAACATATCTAAGGACTGGTCCAGGTGAAACTTATAATCTTCACATCTCCTCCTAGAGGCATATTTGAATGTCTGCAGATGCCTTCTCCTTCAAGCCATCCTGGAACATCAGACAAATCCCACAGTGAGGTAAGGCACCCCATCCACACACACTTGTTTTTCTTTAATGTCTTGCTTGACTAAGAGATCAGAAGATCCCAAAGACTTGGTTTGGCCACATTTGTTTTGACGTTTTGATTGCTCTGATTAAAGTATTTCACAAAATATGGATCTGGAATTTGTCTTCTGGTAATCATGGATGCTTCTTCTTTTTCAGTAACAGAGACATGTTACTTTTCAGGAGACTTTACTATACCAGCACAGAATGTGAACATTGGATCTAACTACAGAAGTCACAAGAGTAATACTCAGCACTCCCTCGCCTACAGGAACAGGAGGACTGTGCTCACTTCTGTTTATTTAAAGAGCATGTAGAAGTGACTAGACACACAACTAGGAGATAAGTGCAGAAATAATAATAATAATTATTATTATTTATATGTCCCGCCTCTTCCAAGGATCGAAGCAGGATTATAGCATTAAAATAATACAATACAATTGAGCAATCTATAAAATAGTAATACTGAATTATACATCCCTATTAGTTTCTTAAAATCTTCAAACCTCAATTCATGTACCATCATACTTGGGGGGGGGGGGCTTAATCATCATCTCTATACCAAATCCAATGGGAAAGCCCGCCGAAATATTCATAGGTGTCGTAAAAATGTGTACTTAACAATCACATGCTTTTACTAAGATCAATAGTAAGGTACAAATCCCATATCCTGAACCCTACACAAAACATCACATGTAAAGAGTTTTGAAGTGTATTAAGAAAAATTGTTATTCTGAAGAAGGCATCACAGACTGAAGTGTGCACCTGTAAAGCAACAATATATTTTTCCTAACCTTTTCTTGCCTTTCCCCCCCAAAGATTGGGTATTGGGAGTTTTGCGTTCATCCACAATATATTCTAGGGATGTAAATGTTCGTGTTTGATATATTTTATTTAAATATTTATATTGCTCCCTTACAATAACATCAACTTAAAACAAACAGTTACAAAAGTTTTAATATATTCAATTTAAAAACAGACAATTTAAAACCAGTTAAAACACTATAACACGGTGATGAAAACAGTTTGGCCGGAAGTTTTTAATGAATAGCCAGGTTTAAGTTGGCACTGAAATGATTTCAATGTTGGCTTCAATTGACTGTCCAGGGGATGGGAATTCCAGCAGGCATGGAATGGCTGGAGGGGAACACTGCTATGACCCTACAATAGGTCAATGCGAAGTTTGGTTAGTGTGAAAGGAGGAAGGGAATATAGGGGGACCCTTAGTATCTGTTGGGCGCCTGGTTCTAGGACACCTCATGTATATCAAAATTAAAATCAAAATGATCAGTTCCCATTAAATAAAGTGATATAGTACAATGCTGTTCCTTATATATATTATCAAAATCAAAGTTAGCTTTTGGAATCTATCTATCTATCTATCTATCTATCTATCTATCTATCTATGTCATGGCTTGATGAATCCATGGATAAAAAAAATCCGTGGATATGGAGGTCCACCTGTACTGTTGACCAAAAAGAGACATAGACACATATAGGGTGGTTTTACTCTTGTGTATGCCACTAACAGCATACCAGCCATTGTGCTCAGGCCTGGGAGGACCATTTTTTATTTTGAATCTTTTTGATCATGACAGATCTGCCCTTAGATATAACATTCTACTTTGTTCTTTTTCATTGGAGCAATGTTGCCCACTTGCCCAAATGTCTGCAATGAAGGATCAATGCAACAGATAAATCTGTGCAGGTGAGGACAGGAAAGATGAATTGCTTACAGTTATGGCCCAAAGCCAAAACAGCAATTCAAAATTGGACTGTCCCATGGAGAAGAGGAAAAGAAATCAGACTAGATATACAGAAAATGAAGCATTTGCTTGAAGCCATCATTCATCCACTTACTTGGAAGAGGAATCCATAACTATGTATGGATTTGATAAATGTCCCCAACTTTTTTCCCCATCCCTCTACCAATGGGCTGTCACTGTAGCTAACTGCCCTGTAGAAATGGCATTTTGAAGGAGAAAAAGAAATATACAACTCTTACTCTAGAGCTGTGTTCAAAGTGCAAATTGAGGGGAAAAGAACACTATATATACCAAATCTACCTTCACCCATTCCAAAAACCAAAAAATAAATAAATACACAAAACAGTAGAAAAGGAACTTAGACGTCAAATACATGGAACAAACATTGAGCGTATTTAAGAGTGTTTGGAGGAATGTAGAAGCATAAAAATACACACTGAACAATTACGTTGTTTATTTAACAGGAGCTCTGGCTGAATGACCAAACAACCAAACAACCAAAGAAACCTAGCTGTGACTACAGAAATATTTATGAAGGTGCTACCTGTTTTCTTATTTTCATGAAGTAACATATTGATATTCAGGGGAGAGGGGAAGCAAAAATAATCCTTAGATATCATGAGTATGTGACATCTGGGGGGGGGGGGGATGTAGCATAGAAGTATGTTTCTGTAGGAAACTTCCTCCTCCACCTCATGTCTGAAACTAAGCAAAAGACTGGAGGAGAGGGAAGCTACTTGTGTGAAGAAATCTTTGAACATCTTCATTTATACATCCCCCAATTCCACCTGTGCCTGCATTTGAAACTTTTGACCCATCAGTTGTTGCATCATCTGACCATTACAAATATTTTCCTATACGTCAGCACTCAACATCGGATAAACTGGTGTGTTTTGTTATTGCTTCATGATGCCATTGTGAGAAGCATGGCATATGCATAAATTATATCAATTATCTGTCTTAACAAATGACTGTTTATTGAGAATACAATCTTATTAACATTTAATTATCTTTCATAGTATGCCTTAGTTTGCAGCAATAGCCTACATTACTGATAGCAAGTTGTTACTATTATAGGCTTGTTGCCTCCCCATCCCCAACCTATTGCACTGAAGCTTCAGTGGTTTGCTTCATTGTGCCAAGAAACTTTGGAAGGGATAGCCACCTAATGTCTTTTCCTTAACGCAAGCTGTTGAGCACCTGCCTAGTAGGATTAAATGTATCATCAATCATCCTTGACATAAGTCAGAATTAGAAGCATTCTCTAACAGACATACCGTATGTTTGTAAGAAGATAGAAACGGGAGACTAGGATATATGGTAGATTTAATATCTATACCACAGAAAGAATCAATACACAGAAATGTATTCATTAATGAGAAATTCTGCTAATTTTAATGGAAGATGCTAAAGAATTTAGCTTTACAAGGTTTCTTTATTTAGGCCACTGGTTTTCAGCCTTTGACACTACAGATGTTTTTCAGTTTCAGCTTCCAAAATGGGGCTTCTGGGGGTCGAATTTTAAAACTTCTGGAGAACCATTATTGAGAATGACAAATCCAGCTTCTAGCTCATTGCAATAATGTTGCAACTACTGCATTATTTTTAAACCTCCCAAACTGTTAGCATTGTTTCAGCTGATCAATATCATTTCTTTTCATTATCTTTCATCAATTATGGAGATAAGATGAAGTATCACTATGCAATCTTAAATTAGATCCTGCAAAAATCAAATGTTGCAAAAACAAAGACTAACTGTCATGTAATATATGTTGTTGTGTGCCTTCATATCATTTCTGACTCATAATGACCCTAAGGTGAGCCTATTATGAGGCTTTCTTGGCAAGATTTGTTCAGAAGAGTGTTAACCAAAATGCCAGGGTCCTAAGAGGGCACCCACAGTTAATAACTGGGGAATTTTATTAGTGCAATTAAAGCTACTGAGAGGGCTTTGGGCAACTAAAACCAGGGATCAAGCCTGTATATATAAGTTCTGAGAAACAGAGCTCCAGAATGCAAGGTCCAAGTGTAATTTTATATATAGGTAACCAGAAACTATTCACCAGGCAGCAAGAGGGTATGTCAGCAAGGCTTTAGGGCCACAGATTGTGCACTAGGCATATGAAAGTTGAACTTTTTAAAAAAAATAAAAAACGTTTACTGTATCATAAATTCAATGAACTTTTGCTTAAAAAACAAATAAAAAAGTGTTAATTCCCCTAAGTTTTTTTTTAAAAGGTCACTCCCATATCAAACATTTGTATTACAGTATTAGTGCATACAAGATATACAATATATACTACACTCCATAATATAACTGGCTATAAAAGTATACAATATATGCAATTATATTCAATTATCCATAATTTTACAATTTATAAATTTATAGAACTCTTATTTTTGAGCTTTATAAACATGATTTAAACAGTTTAGAACATGTTTCAACCTGGTTTTTTAAATTTCTTTAATAGTGTAAAGCAGGTCACACAGTATATATATGCCCAACTCCTTTCCAGGCAAACATACTCTGAAGATGACATCCACAGATGCTGGAGAAACGTCAGGAATAAACTCTTCTAGAACATGGCTACATAGCCCAAAAAACCCACAAAAAACTATAGTGTAAAGCAATGTTTGCACATGAAGAGCTACAATACCATACGGAAGAACAAACATACTTGGGCCAAAAATCTTGTTCATAAAAAAAAAGAAATAATGTGCCTTTAGAAGAATTTTCTCTAAAAAATAAAAGCAGAATACCAATGTAAACACAAATTATTTGGAGATACCAATTGCTTGGAGCAGAAATTAAAGGTAGAAAGGAGCAAGAAGCGGAAATTTCTAAGGAAATTACTAAATTATGAGAAAAATTAAATTTCCCATATGTGTCAGATCAGGTGATACGATCAAAGCTTGCAAAGGTGCTAAAGATTTATGATGATTGTGTTAAGAGGGGGGAAATGCCCTGGATAAAGTTTTTGATATTACAAAAATAGAAGGGGAATGGTTATCTAGTGAAGACAAAAAAATGTACCTTCTACAAGTGGAAAGCAAGGGAGCAGTTGGGTACTCAACAGGTAAAATTGCAAGATAAGATACAATTCAAAAAGACAAAGTTTTTGTTATATTTAACATGTTTTTTTTAAATTCTACAAAGAAAAAGGTAATTTTCCGTTCATCAACTTTCACAAAATCTCAAACATCAATAATGCCAGGTGGGATTCAAGAGCAATGCTTGCTATCTTGGTGTTTACTTTAATACCATCAACAAGCCCTCCTTTGCAGAAAGTGTGCAGATTTATGTCATATGAGTGGGCAGATTATAGGTTCACAGATCAAATATATGATGAAAGTGATTTTCAAAACTTGTATGCATTACTGACGCCATACAATAAAGCTCTGCAAACATCGATGAATCACTGGGAACAGGAGACATCAGTTATAGAAATACCAAGAAGCAATCAGTGTGCAGAAAGAGCTGATAAAGTGATGCAAGAACTGTATGAAGTTTGCAAAGACAAGGATAAACTGCAATTGTGATTCATCTTAAGTAATAAGAAATGAAAAAAATGTTGGTTTTTGTAAAGATATAATGTTTAAATGTTTATATTACACAGTACATGTTTGCAATGTGATAAATAAATAAGATACTATGTTGTTTCTATGGAAAAATTGTGTATTCTGTTCTTTTTAATTTGAGGGTGACCTTTTTTAAAAGACAGGTAAGAATTAATAGGTTTTTAATTGTTTTTAGACAAAGGTTTATCAAAAAAATGATACAGGAGGTTGTGAAACTTTCATACTCCTATTGTACATATGTACTGGGCTGGATTAAATGGCATGAGCTCTTTCTTTCCGTATCTGTTCTACTATTTCTCAGTCCTTCTAGAAGCATAGCCCAGTCACAGAATCTATCTGCTGTTAACAGTCTGATGCCACTATAATTGCTATGGTTCCTAGTATTTGTAGTTGGGTGAAATACAGTGGGACCTCTCCTTATGCAGGGGATCTGTTCTGGATTCTCCCGCGTAAGGGAAAAATGGCCTATGCTCAAGCGCCATGGGAAAAAATGGGGTGTGTGCATGTGGCTTCTGCGGCTTCCGCACTGTACTTTCAGTTCTTTGCTAGAAAGCTCAAATCTTCTCACCCTGAAATACTATACCAAAGAATTTTAACCTCACCTCACCAAATTACAAATCCCAAGATTCCACAGGATGAGCCCAAGATAGTAAAAATGGTGCATGCGCCAACGTAACTGTGGTGGCATATACCCTTTAAGTAACCTTTGTGCTGGTAGATAACTGTCCAGTTCTAATTGTGGGAAGGTTCTGATTTGGAAAGGCATTGGGAAGCTCCCCCCCCCCAGCTTCCAGAACACAAGAAGTTTCAATATTTTATATAGACTCAAAGGGGAAGGGGACTTTCATATGAGGAATGATAATCTCCGAACAATAACAAATTGCTCTCAGTTCTGTCAGGCAGCTCATTCTCATCTGGGTAATGGGATCAGTCAGCCTATGAGAAAGGTAGCAATGACCTCCTCTGATCCAATAATGTAACAAATGCCCTCTGCATTGTAACTTGCAGCAGCTGGTTAGAAAAAAAGCAGAGGACAATCCTGGCTGCTGACAAGGCCTGTTAGCCAGCTTATTTGTCTGTCAAAGGCACTTTCAAATGTACAGGGCACTGTGGTGTCCAGATGCTGGCAAAAAATACCTCTCAAATACTGAAATGCCTTATGTAGATAAAGTATAAGATGCAGTGAGCACCTGCAGGACACTGGTTTGTTACTAGGTTGGGCTAATTAATCATTACCCCATTTTCCCCCAGCAAGTTAAGTTAAATGGTTTTCCTCCTGCCCACTTGATTCTCACAAGAGATGCAAGTCTTTGCAAATTTCATTCTCTTGAACCAAAATGAATAACTTAACTGTTTTTCTTCTCATGAGAGTCTTTCCCTAAACTGTACAGTTTTTAGGACTAAACTATTCACATTTTGGGCTTTATTCTTCAAAAAAATCCACATGCAGGACTTTTATTGCAGAAAGCAGCATTTTCTATGCATAAATGTTATTTTCCGTGTGCGCGCACACATGCACAAAATCATGTTTTCTGTGCAGGAAATCTACTTTCTTCACAGAAAATTATATTTTTGAAAATGCTGCTTTTTAATTAAAACAAAGGGGCAAAGATATGTGTCCATTCAGGATTCTGCTCCACAGGATCTCTTGCCACCTTGGAAATACCTTTTCCAGATAGCATTTGAATATTTGCTAACATTCTTTCCATATTTAATCCTCACCATCCTGCAAGGTAGGTCAGGCTGGAGGAGAATGACTGGCCCACAATAGGAATTGCATGAACTAGATTTTTAAATGAATGTATCCAGTTTGTGGTCCGCATGAAAATTTGGAGAAATGTGCACATACACATCAATCTTGGTGGGCAGGTATAAAGCACAAGTGACTGATTCCTTTTAAATGCTCCTCCTTAAAACAAACAAAAAACAAAAAACTAGAAACATGTACACAACTCAAAACAGGTATCCCTGAAAGCTGCACACAAATATGTATGCAAAAGGTGTGTATATTAGGAAAAGTGCATACTACATGTATGGACAAATGTCCATGAGGAAGAAAAGAACAGCAGAATTTTACAATCACAAAGGGGAGAAAATGCAGGTGACATTAGAAGAAAGTGCCTCACTCCCCAAAAAAGTCAGAGAGATGTTCACATTTGTGTTACACACCTCTCTCTCTCTCTCATTCACTCTCTTTGTGGGTGTGAGTGTGTCTCCAAACTGCCTATCTAACTTATAATGACCCCTTGAAATTCATAGAGGTTTTTTAGGCAAGAAATACTCAGAGGTAGTGTTGCTAGTTCCTTCCTTTGAAAATATAGAAAACAGCACCTGGTATTCATTGGGGGATCTGGCACCATTACACCAATGCTTTTGTTGTGATGAATTTCCAGTCCCGCTCCCCATGTGCCAGGGACCATTTTCATATTTGTGCTGCATTATTATTGCATTCACGTAGTTTCCTGGAAATCCACTGCATATAAGCAGCCAAAGGCTTGCAGGCCAACTGTGAACAGTGGAGCACCACTTTAAATAGCCCTGAATAACACCACATTCATTCTAATTTCCCATGCTGCACAGTCCGTCATCAGAGCTCCATCTCAACACAACAGGTGGCACAGGTGGCTACTTGACATGGCAGCATTTTATAGGCTTTGGGCTAAGAATATGCTCAAGGAAAGAACAGCCTTTTTCTTGTTCCAATCACTTATGGTTTAAGGCATAAATACAGATGAGCTGAGTATATTCCCACCATTTTACTTCCATCCAAATCTACCTTGGGTGTCAAAGAATGTTCAGTGAACATAGTTATTTTAAGGATTGCTAAGTATGCCCTGGGAATAGGACAAGATAGATGTGAGCAGTGGCGGCTGATGGCTTCCCTATCAATGGGGCAGAGAATCTCTGTGAGATTTTAATTCAAACAAATAAGGTGATGAATTTGTTTGAG
>NC_056523.1:208731866-208736866 GCF_019175285.1 Sceloporus undulatus
GGATAGGGCTCATCGCGTTGGATCACTCCTTTAAAATTCAAATCCAGAATGGATTCTCTACTGTTCTGTCATGGAAGCCACTATCTGGATTTGGAGGAAATGACATGTTAGTTATTGCCCCACAACAGAGTTAATACACATGACCTCCCAAAGGTGGCCTTTCTAAGGCTATTAAGACCACAAATTACTGATCAGTATCTCTTTTCAAGAGTAATGGAGAAATATGTCTGAGACTGACCTGAGCTAAAGGCCACATTAGCTATACAGATTCGACATTCCATTCTGGATTTTGGAATTCAATTAGGTGCTTCAGTGAAGCAAAAAGATCCATTCCTTGTAACATCAAACTTTTCTGGAACAAATCAAAATATTTCTTCACCTCACCAAACTAAAAGTATATATATGAACAATTTGCTTATATATTTTCTCATTGTCATGGCTGAATCTGTGTAAATATATATAATTTAGCAAATTGTTCAGGTTTCTCTTTTCCCATCTTCCATTGTCATGTACCTCAGAATAATTTTTTAGGACATACAACTGGACTTGACTGATAAATAAAGCATAATAATAATAATAATAATAAGAAGAAGAAGAAGAAGAAGAAGAAAATGGAGAAACACATTTAGAAACAGCAGAAAGGAGTCACAGACTAAATTACAATTGCAGAATTAGAAAAAGCCCTGAAACCTTTTAAGAACTTCCTTGAACCCTTCACATGACTAACTTAGGTGCATTCAAGTGAAGGAATCTTCCACAGAAACCATCAGATAATGGCAATATATGCCATTAGAACTGTCTCATATATTGATCAAAATGCTGGAAACTATTGAGGCAAACCTAACAAATCTTCACTATTCCAAGCACATTCTGCTTATCTCATACACCACAATTTCTACTTTCGCAAGAATATGTTAAACAGCAAGATAGTCAAAATATTCTAATCTGTGTCTCCCTCCTGTGTTTTGACACTCCCTTATTAGGTTTGGCATGAAACTAATTTTAGTTCAAAGATCCCCCCCCCCCAAAATACCTCTTCTCTCTCTCTTTGTTGTTGTTTTCCACCCTCAAGTCAATCTCGACCCACAGTCACTCTCTAGATGATACATCTCCAAGACTCCCTGTCCTCCACTGCTCTGCTCAGGTCCTGCAAATTCATACCCATGACCTCTTCAATGGAGTCCATCCATCCTCTCTTTCTGCTTTCCTCTACCTTTCCTTGTATTATTGTTTTTTCCGGTGAGTCGTGCTTCCTCAGGATTTGGCCAAAGTATAACGGCCTCAGTCTAGTCATCCTGGTTTCCAGAGAGATTTTTTATTTGATTTGTTCTAGGACTGATTTGTTTGACTTCTTGGCTGTCCATGGTAACCTAAGCACTCTTCTCCAGCACCACATCTCAAATGGATTAATTCTCTTCCTATCTTGTTTCTTAGCTGTCCAGCTCTCACATCCATTCATGGTAATAGGAATACAATGGCTTGTATGATTCTAACTATTATGCTCAGTTGTATGTCTTTACATTTTAGGATATTTTCTACTTCTCTCATAGCTGCCCTCCCCATTCTTCATCTTCATATGATTTCTTGACTGCAGTCACCACTCTAAACAATATTTGATCCTAGGTATGAAAATTATTTTAATAATAATAATAATAAGTTTTATTTTTAAACCACTTTTCCGCAATGATCAAAGCAGTGTACAAGTAAAAATTGCAATAACAAATACTGTTTCTATTTCACCAGTGTCTAGGTTGAATCTGTGTAAATTTTCTGTTGTCATTATTTTTTGTTTTCTTTATGTTCAACAATAACCATGCCTTTGCACTTTCCTCCTTGATCTTCCTTAGTAGTTGTTTGAAGTCTGTGATGTCTTCAACTGGTAGTATGGTGTCATCTGTGTATCTTAGATTGTTGATTTTCCTTCCTCCTATTTTCACGTCTCCATCTTCTGTGTCCAATCCCACTTTTTGTATAATGTGTCCTGCATTCAAGTTGAACAGATAGGGTGAGAGGATGCAGCCTTGTCTGACCCCTTTGCCAATTGGCAACCGTTCTGTTTCTCTGCGTTCTGTCCTGACAGTGGCCTCCTGTCCTGAGTAAGGATTCCTCATTAAGACTATCAGATGTGTTGGCACTCCCTTGCCTTTAAGTACGTTCCATAGTCTTTCATGATCTCTGCAGTCAAAGGCCTTGCTAAAGTCTATAAAGCACATGCTGATTTTCTTTTGGAATTCCCTGGTGTGTTCCATTAGCCATTCTATATTTGTAATGTGGTCCCTAGTGCCTCTACCTTTCCTGAACCCTGCTTTGACCTCTGGGAGTTCTCTCTCTATGTATGGTTGGAGTCTACGTTGCAGAATTTTGAGCATGATTTTACTTGCTTGAGAGATTTGAGTATATGTACAAAATATATTTGGATTGTTTTGTTGCTTTTTATTGTTGTTTGAAAATCAGGAAATCAGCTTGATTGAAATGAATCAGTACAACGTGATGTGATTATAAATTCTGCCCATGTTAGGTTAATCTGTCCCACAGTGAAAT
Source organism: Sceloporus undulatus (assembly GCF_019175285.1). Lineage (NCBI taxonomy): Eukaryota > Metazoa > Chordata > Lepidosauria > Squamata > Phrynosomatidae > Sceloporus > Sceloporus undulatus. Next base: position 208,734,408 of record NC_056523.1, read on the forward strand.
TAAAAGGAAACAAGCTATTAGAATTTCTTGGACAATGGAAAGCACATAACTGTGACAAACAGGGCAGTAGTGTTTATTTGGGAGATGAATCAATCTTGGGTGAGGAATAAGTGTGGATGATTGCTAAGGACATACTTGGTAATTTTTCGTTCTACAGTTTCGCTATGTCAGGAAACAAAATGTCAGTATTGGCAACACAATCCTGTCCATGTTACTGCATGGCTTAAGCCAAGGATCCTTTTCCTCCTATATCCACCTACCCTAAGAATAGGTGGAGCGGCCCTTCATATTCCTGATAGGCAAAGTTGATGTGTGGATGTGAGGAAGACGTTCCCAGGGATCCTGGATTTCCTTGGCCAGTGTTGGAAATCTCTATAATTGCATATTGCTATATGATGAAGATCTTTTTGTTCAGTCAGGCATTTGCTTCATCATCCTTTCTAAGCTGTTCTATTTGTATTATCAAGCCATTTTCATTATACTCTTGTAAATTGATTGCATTTTCCAATTGATTTTCATTGCTCTTAGTCATGCATAATGGTCTGTAAACACCATAAGTGTGGGTACATACATTTTTGTACAAAATTAATTCTATAAATAAAATGTAGATGTACTCAGCTTGTGTTCAATTAAGTTTCCTAGGGTATACTCCAAACTATATGTTTAGAATTACAGCCTATAGATTATTTGGACTTTTTAACAGTGGTTAGCAGCTTTTCTAAATTGTAAGTTAATTTACATTTCTTCCAATACCTAACAAAGGCATATTTAGTAAGGTTTCATTTCTGTTAATAAATACACACAACTACTTAAGAACATTTCATTACTTAATTAAATAATTGGTGTGCTTTAAACGTGTGCAGGAGAGGTCATGGTGTTTATGCCTATGGGGAAGTGATCTGTGATGAAAGGATGATCCACACTGTCTTCCGCCAAGCAACTCCAAATAATCAATGGTGCCCATGCAGAATATGGCATCATCACAGATCTGATAATTGGGTAGGAGGCACAGAAGCACTTTTTAGTTGGAAAATAATATCAGTTCCTCTCCTCATATGCAATAGTCCTAATATGATCTTGATCCCCCCACTCCATTGTTATTGTTGGAAGAGAGTGTGTGTAGGCTGGGAACCAGAAAAGAACTGTCAGATCTCCTTGGGCTTCCCTTCTTCAGTGGCTGGATGAGGAATCCAGTACAGCCCCATGCCGCAGGAAGTTATCCACACTAAATGTAACTTATTATGAGAATTTAACATCCAGAAACAGCTAAGCCTCCCAGTAGATCGAATGTCAGTCTATGTGACACCTGCACAATTTCCTGAATGCAACCAAATGGTAGAATGTGTCACTGTGAAACGGGTAATGGCCAAAAAGCCTTTCCAAATTTAGACAAACATGCACAGACACAGTAGTATTGATGCTGCATGACAGCTCTATTACAACCATATCCCTATACATTTATATCCAAGACAGGTGAGCCATTTTTGTTGTACTCTATTGATTTACCCCAATTGTTATGATTTATTTTATCTCTCTGGATTTTAGACTTGATTTCTTTTATTCTTTCATCTCCTGTTCTCATTCCAGCTCTCTACCTCCTACTGTAATTGCTGTCAGTTGCCACTGCCTTTGTACAGAAAGAATCTTTCACTACTCCTCCAGGTGTGAGTGATATGCTGTCTGGTACATCTCCAGCCTTCCTAAATGAACCATTTTCATCACCTTCCTGCAAAAGTAGCTGTAAGTGTAGACCCCAGCATAGTTGTTGGGGGACAGGTTCCAGGCTGCTGCCATACTGCAGAATCATTGCAGTTTGACATCACTTTAACTATCATGGCTCCATCCTATTGAATTCTGGGGTTTGTAGTTTGTTGTGGAACCACAACTCTCCAACAAAGAAGTGTAAGTATCTCATGAAACTACAAATCCCAGCATTCTATAGCACTGAGCCATAACAAAGCAGTGTCAAAGTGCATTAATTCTGCAGTGTGGCAGCAGCCCCAGATTCATGCTGAGCCTACTGGGGTGTATGGAGGTCTCACAATCTCCATGACAGTAATGAGGCTCAGTCCAGCTTATAGAGGAGTACATACCCATAATTTTGTCTTTGTTTCATGGTAAGAACTGGAAATTGTTGGAAATAAGTTGAACCTATCATGGCTTTTTCTGGGGCTGAGAGTGTATGACTCACCCAAGGTCATCCACTGGGGTTCTGTGGCTGAGCAGGGAACTGAACCCTGGTCTCCAGAGCCATAGTCCAATGCTCAAACTACTACACTACACTGTCTCTCTTTCAGCAGGGGCTGAGGCAGCTATAAGCATGATCTGCCTCTATAGACTTATGAAATTAATAGAATTCCAGAATGATTTGAGGGACATTCTTATTCTTTACCTTTTTATTTCCCACTTTGCAACTGACCATACAGGATTTGGTTCCAGATTTCTACAACACGGTTTTA
>NC_056523.1:208741866-208766045 GCF_019175285.1 Sceloporus undulatus
GGAGTTTGTTGTTTAGATTTGGTGTTTGAAACACACTCTGTGCAACTGTGCTTGATGCTTAAGCAATCAAACTTAATGAAATCACCTGGAGCTGTCCTTTACAACACTTCCAAGGCCTACCTCCTGTGATGTCAGAAGGTCTCTTCTCTAACTCTCAGGTTTTGGCCTTGACGTCTTGTTGCTATTGTTAATTGCCATCAAATCAACATCAATTTAAAGTGACCCCATAAGTTGCTCAATCATCAACAGCCCTGTTCAGGTCTTGCAAACTCAGGGCTCAGGCCTCCTTGATTGAGTCTATCCATATGGAATGTGGTCTTCTTTTCCTACTACCCTCCACCTCACCAAGCCATATAGTCTTTTCTAGTGAGTTGTGTCTTCTCATGGTTTGGCCAAAGTACAACAGTCTCAGTTTAGTCATCTTGGCTTCTAGGCTTGATTTGCTCTAGGACCCTTCTATTTGTCTTTTTCGCAGTCCACAGTATCTACAGAACTCTTCTTCAGCAAGATCTCTTGAATCTTTTAAAAAAAATGGGAGGGTGGATTAAAAATACAGATTTTTCAAAGCTGCCTGTGGGACAGAGAATGATGGTCCCCAATGAGCCATCTTAGACTGGATTCAGTCTCGATGTTTAAGGGGGTTAAATAGCTTCTCTTGGTTGTTGAAATCTTGAGGTAAACTGATTTTCCTCAAGTATGCTTTATTAGATGTACAGTTTAGATGGAACTTGAGAGCTTTGGAGGAAATATATACTTAGTGACAGGACTAGTCCAAGACATTCTGTAGTTTAAAATAAAAGGCCAAGATGGTACCCTTGGGGGGAAAAAGCATGTAAAACAACCCAATAAAATCTTTCTATATCAGTGGCACACAGATAGAATCCTCCATCATAACTATGCATGGTTAGGAATGGTGATGGAAAGCAGCTCTTTCCCAAAGTCACATCTCTGTCTTTAAACACCTTCCTGCCACCTGAGATGGCCATGTCACTGAACCAAATGGTGAGGCCAGCCTTGCCTGATGAATGTCTACAAGGATGAATGGAGCTGGTAGAGTTCAGAAATAGCTGGTTTTATTGAGAAGATGTAAGGAATGTTGCTCTTTTTCTTTGGGTCCATCTACATTGTAGAAATAGTTGACAACACTAAGATCTGTGGCTCCATCCTATGGAATCTTGGGATTTGCAGGTGTACAAGGTCTTTAACCTTCTGTGCTAAAGAGTGTTGGTGACTCACAAGACTATAAATCCCAGGATACTGTCGGATGGAGCAATGGCAATTTTGTTAAACTGCTTTATTTCTACAGTGCAGATATACTGTTTGTTCTGTTTTTATATGAACTGATTTTTTACTGCTGTGCTGAGGGGGAAGGCAGCAATAGCTTTTTGACAAAGATTTGTGTCTTACCTCCTATCACTTATTTTCTCCATTGAGCACTCTAACACATAAGCTAGGAACAGAAAGAACCTGGGGTAGTAATTTCCATTATCGTAGGACCTCTTAAATGGTCTGGGTGAGAGAAAATGAATGTTGATTTAGCAGACCCTCCAGTACTTCACAGAGGAAAACAGGAGCATTCTTGTTTACTTGTACCACCCTATTTTCATCCTTCTCACCACATTGTTACACCTTGCTGAAGACATTTATCCTTCAGTGTTTACTTATCTGCAAAAGCTCTGCCATGCACTTGCTTCTAAAATAAATATAACTGTATGCCACACATAACTGTTTCCTCTGTTAGAGACCTGAGCATGCATAATAGGACATTTCAGATACAATCCTTTGCAGAGCCACCTCCACGGATTGGCAACAAAAGACGACTGCCAAAGACTTCAGTGTCAGCAAAAGGACCCAGTGTTTTAAAAGGATAGCCATTTCCATTTTGCATACAGGATCTAGGAAGATCAGAGGCAGCCTGAGAAATGCTCAGTTTGGTTCAAATGTTCCACCTTTTCCAAAATGGATCAGGGAGAAGAACACCTAGGTTCATTCCGGATGGGCCTTATGGGGTGCCGTCATTACGCGCAAGGGGCGGTGCTTCCTGACATGCCTTACCCCTCGTGCGTAACGACTACGTCAAAATGGCAGCACTGCATACAGATGGGTGCCGCCATTTTGATGTTGTGGATGCGCAGCGTCCAGATGTCACGCACTGGAAGTGGCACCGCGAGTGCTTGCCTCGCACCTTGCGGCGCCTCTTACAGGGTGCAAGAAGAAGCACCATTTTGGTGCTTCTTTGTTACTGCGCCCGGGAACCGCACGGTTTGGCTGCTGCAGTTCCCAGGCGCAGCAACCGGCAGCGGCGCGAGACCACCCATTTTGGGCGATCTGTAACGCGCCCTAGTATACTAAACTACACAATGTTATAACCATCAGTGATCTATACAATCTTCCTTGATTCTTAAAGTTTAAAGAATATGCTTTATCACACTAGGGGGCAAAAAGGATTTAAACAAGAGTTAAACTAGAGAAAACCAGGACATTCCTGATGTTTATCACACAATGTTTCCTGGTTTTATCTAGTTTAACTCTCGTTTAAATCCCATTTGCTCCCTAGTGTGATAAAGCAGAATGTTGATACACTAGCAAAACATGTTAAGTGGCTTTTACATTTTTTCTCTGTGGAGTACTGCAGCCTTCCTCATCCCAGCACCCTCTAGATGATTATAGTGCTGACATGCCTTGGACAATATGTCCATGCTGGCTGGAAATGATGGGAACTGTAAACCAACACATTTCTCTGTAAAAGGAGATTGATCTACAGATTGTGTTGATATTGGAAAAGCCACAGCCTCAGCTAGAGTGAACCAAAAAAGACAGAAGAAAGGCTGGAGTTCACAAGCTAATTCAAAAGAGTCTGAAGCAGGGGGAGCACTTAACTTTTCCTGCGGCTTGAAGTGTAAAGACTTCCTGAAAAAGAACCAGTGTATCAGGAATACCAGCATAAGTTGCAAGTAAAATTTAAACAGAAATAAAAGCTGGAATCCTATGTCATGCACTCCTGACAGGTTTCCCAAAGGAGTTCTTGAAGTCTTGCTTTGGAATAAATCAAGTGACCCCTTGCACCTAAGGAAGAAAAAGAACTCCGCAATTATGCACTGAGCTGGGCTAGGTTCTTCTGTTACCATCAGACTATTTAACTTATAGGTATTCTGTTCTTTTCCCTCTTCTGACCCTCATCCTTCAGAAAGATTGTGTAACTGCTAAAAATAGCAAGACAAAACTGCATATTGCAGCAACATCTGACAGAATCTGTGTGTGCTATGGAAGCAAAGCCCAACAGCAAATTCTCATGACTTTTTTTTTCCCTTCTTTTTTTTTTTGCTTTGAGCATGACAAGAGATTTCTGGTATCCCAAATTTCTTTTTACTAACTACTTAGATCACTGAATTGGTAGCCCAAAGCTATGTGTCCAGTTCTGTTAGATTACAGACTGTCAGATCGCTGGTACAAAGAGGAATCATTTCTGTTATCAAATGCAATTCATGAGTGTCTAAGATCAGAAAACATGCAAATTTAAATCCTAAATGACTTGGGTCTAAAAAAACAATACATTTAAAAAATAATTTATGAGATTGAATCCTTCACAGACAAAAAAATGTTATTTCAAATGAACATGAAATTAGTTATCATTCTAATCCAAAAATCTGGCAAAGCAACATTTTGTGTGAGATTGACATATCTGACCTTAAATCCAGGTTGACAAACAGGGACATTCTTTTACTTATAAACAATAACTATGGCCCATTACAGACCGCCCAAAAGGGGCGGTCTTGGGCCGCTGTTGGTTGCAGCGCGGAGGAGCTGTAGCAGCCAAACCGCGCGACTCCTCCGCGCTGCAAAAAAGGAGTGCAGAAATCGCACTCCTTCCGGCAACCCGGAAGAGCCACCGCAAGTGCCAAAGCGCGCACTCGCGACAGCTCTTCCGGGTTTAGATGTCCGGACGCTGCACGTCCATTACGTCAAGATGGCCGCGCCCGTCTGTATAGGGCGCCGCCATCTTGCCATACAGAATACGTGCGAGGGGCAAGGCGCATTTGGAAGTGCCGCCCCTCGCGCCTATTCCTGGCGCAACAATGGCGCCGCTTAGGCCCGTCTGTAAGGTGCCTATGTGAATTATGAGAAACATCAAGCCAAAGGTGATGGGAATTGTCTTTCCTCCTACTTCCCTCTTTTGTTTCCTTTGTCCCAACACTATATCACCTTTGTCTGGGAGCATATGGAAGCCCAAAAAAGGAGAAGCCATTCAATCTCTTAATAGTAGCCATTTTCCTGACAGAAATGAAGATGCAACTCTATGGGTCACACTACACTGGATGTGGTGGTTATATAACTGGAATATCCTGTTACAGACCATCAGATTGCTTGACAGAAACCAACTATAGATTTGCATCAAGGCCATATGAGAGAAGAAACTGTACTAACGTTTCTCTTCCATGACACACCCCTGATCCAAATCTTCACCCATGTCCTTTCTCTGAAATTAAAAGTGTTTTGAGACCTACTTATGGAACAAACAAATCCCGGTTGAGGTGTATAAGTACAGTTGGCACTTTGTATCCATAGATTCAACTCTCCATGGCTTGAAAATATTAGGGGGGAAAACCCAAAAGCAAACCTCATTTCATTTAAGGGGCATCATTTTACTATGCCATTGCATTTATTGAGTCTTAAGCATCCGCTGATTTTTGTATCCATGGGAGTCTTGAACCACAATCGAGGGGATATCAAGGACCCACTATAGATAACTTTTGTAATTGAGGTGTATAAGTAAAAAAGAAAGGTTGAAACACAAGATGAGAGGTGGAAAAGCTGTGGAAGTCTAGATGTTCTGGTCTGTATCTTCCAGCTCCCCTCATCATTGGCTATTATCACTGGCAGAGTTGTGTACTGCACTCCAGCAACAACATCAGGAGTGAGACAGATTGCCCACCCATACTCAAAATAAAGGTTCCTAGATCAGGAGATGCATGCGGGTATAGTTGGGTGCTGTTCCCACTATGCCACCACTCATCAATTGACCAGTAACTAACCTTGTTTGGATGGTGGTGCAGTTGGTTTTAGTGGGTCAGTTTGGTCATTTCGTGGTTGATGGAGAATTGCAACTTCTACAATGACCAGAAAAGTCAGTTACGCAGGTATAAATTGGAGCAACACCATCATAAGTCACTAAAAGGGTGTAAACCAAACTGTCCAAAGCAATGACTTTGGTCCTTCAGATATTTTGATCTTCAGCTTTCACAAGCCCCAACCATAATGGCTAATGGTCTGAACTTCTGGGAGATGAAATCCAAAATATCTGAAACAGCAAAATTTAAAAACTTTCTATAGCAGATACTGAATGAGAGCCTCGAGATTAGGTATTATATTGATTGACAGGTGAATACCCTTTAAGGGTGGATTAAGCCATCAGTCTTTCAGGCATCTACCCTTATCCTGTGCATACAAAAGGATAGTATAGCATATATTTGTATTGGGATATACTGGCCTTTATTACACATATACTATTGCCCCTCCACATCCATGGATTCTTTATCAATGTATTCAACCTTACATGCCTTGAAAATATTTTTTTAAAGGAAAATCAAAATGCAAACATTGATTTTGCTATTTTATAAAAGGGACACCATTTCACTATGCATTACATTTAATGAAAATTGAGCATCCCATGAATTTTGGTATCCACGGGGGGTCCTGGAACCAAACCCCAGTGGAAACCAAGTACCCACTGTATAAATATTGTGATAACAGTGTAGTGAGCAAGAGCGGGATTCACTTCACAGTGATAATGATAGTAGGAATTTAAAACTCTCATTGATACTCCAAGAGCCATTTCTCTTCATTTAACAGATGACGAACAGTTCTTCTATTTTTACTTCTGCAAACCACTCCTTTGAGCAATGTTTTGTAACATGAGTAATTTCACCCAGCTGCCTACCAATGAGTCAGGCATTGATCAGGGCAAAAGGCCCTGGAGTCCAAGAATAAACAAGGGTCAAACTATTTGACAACACAAGAGGGGCATGCACATACAATTGTTTGTTGTGAATTAGTGCTTGTCCACGCATACATATCTGTGTGCTGAAAAAGCCTGTTCATGCTATCCATCTCCCATAAACAAAACAGTGGGATAATCAATCACATCAAATTTTATTTTGCATAGGCAGGTGAACATAGAAATGCAGTTCTCACAGAGAGAGAGATACCTCTGCTTAATTTGGGAGCTATTTCCTAAAAGCAAAGAGAACATCTTTTGGTGGAGCAAAACATGACCTCAGTGTTGTTCTATGGAAGGTTCAAAAAATGAAAACATATGCTTGCAGAGCAGAGGTGAACTTGCCCTTCAGGTACTGATAATGCATCTTAGGCCCTGTACATACTAGCCATTAAGGCCAGCATGGGCCCAGGATGCCCTGACACCATGTGCCACTCCACACGGCGTGTGGCATCAAGGTGCTCCTCCTGTGCTTTGTCCATAGAATGTAGCACTGAAGGAGCACCGTATGGCTGTGCCTCTGTGGTTATGGCACACTTTTGAGGGTGCAAAAAGGAGCTGCTTTTGCAATTCCTTTTCGCACCCTCGAAAGACCAGATCGGGGCTGCGGCATGCAGCTGCTGTTGCCCTGGTCTGGCTAGGAAAGATGGTCTGGCTAGGAAAGATGGGTGGTTCTAAACAAAGGAACTAGAGACATCTATCCTCTTTCAAATCCAGATAGGGTTGCATGATATCTCTAGAAGCTGCAGAATACCTCAAAATGGTTTGTGTGTGTGTACTAGTTTGAGTCAATTTTTCAGGGTCTTCTTTCAGTGGAGATAAAGAAAACAGTTAAATCCAGATTGCTCTTATCAACGGAACCATTTCCTCATCAGCAAGAAGAGGGGTCAAGGGAATTTTCAGTTTGCATTTTTGAAAGGGGAATTGACTCTTGTCCCAGGTAGAGACGTTCAGGCCACTAGCCCTACCCTGTTCAAAATGAATTCTTAATAATTTGTGCAGACTCTAGCAACAGACAATTTTCCTATCTTATGCATCGAAGTCTAATATTCATATTTATTGAGTATAGTGCATAACAACTTGAGGCTATGGCGTAGTCAGGTGGCAGCCCAGTAGCAACAACTTTATTGAATATTCGTGATATATGCAATGAATTCATAAGGGAATTTTATTATTTTATTTGCTCTGAAATTGGAAGTTACAAGTAATTGCCAGATGCTTGTACCTACTTAAGTGATGCCCAGGATAAGGAGTTGTTGTGACCATACTATGCCTCAGGTTACTTCCAAAAGGATAACTGGATTTTTTTCTTAGTTGAGCAATGATAAATCTTCACTTTAATTAAAGAGCAAAGATGATGGGAAGGAAGAAGCAAGGAAGAGGGCACATTGAGAGGATAAAAGATGAGGTGAAGGAGTAGGCAGGAAGGGAGTGTTGATGTTAAGAGCAGTGGAGTACAAGAAGCAAGACAGAGACATGAGCTGAGATGAGGGCAAGGAAAGGAATAAGTGGGGGATGAAAGTGAGCAATGTCGGTGGTAAAATGCAAGATGAAAGGGGACGGGACATTGTGAAGATGTGAAGCGAGGTGAAGGGGCAGTAGGTGAGAAAGGAGATCCCTAAATAAAGACTTGAAAGAACACACACACACACACACACACACACACACACACACACACACACAGAGTGGTAGGCAAAGGCCACGTGGCAAATTCCATGACCAAGAGGAAGTTTCAATTTGGCCTTCCTTTGTCCAGGTCCAGCACTTTAAACACTGATTTCCCCTAGTGATTGCAAGCCAGTTGTAACTGCAAAAGTGGCTTGAAGTTTGAAACATAGTGGAAGAAAAAAATGTGACAAGTAAAGGACTGAATTTACATAATTAGAATGCAAATTAGAGTAATTTGCATAATTAGAACAATTTGCCTAATGTACATATTACATGCATAATTTGAGGTTTGAGAGAGCAGAATATGGTAACCCTAGCCTAGTGCTTGAGTTACTTGTTAGGCATCCTGCTAATTTGTGGTTGATTGAGGGAAGGGGTGGGAAGCCATCCAGAGAACTGGAAGGGGATTCTGATTCTCAGAAAAGAGAGGAAGGAATGGACACCCACAATAGAAACCTTCTCTGCCTGCTGAAGAACTGCGTTTGAGCAATAGTGGTTGGAAAGACAAATAAATCACTCATTTTTCAGAGTTTGGAAGAGGGATTGAGAGAAGTAGAGTGCATTTCAATTTTGAATGGAAACTGGAGATTACATAAGATTACATTATGAGATTAGCAAGGCATGTCATGTGGTGGAGGGAATGAGAAGGAGGGTGTTCTTCAAGGAAATACAATAAAAAGGATATTGAGAAACTGGAGTGTTTCCAAAGGAGGGCGACTAAAATGGTGAAGGGTTTGGAAACCATTCCCTATACGGAACAACTTAGGGATCTGGGGATGTTTAGCTTGAAGAAGAGAAGGTTAAGAGGTGATATGATAGCCCTGTTTAAATATTTGAAGGGATGCCATATTGAGGGGGGAGCTAACTTGTTTTCTGATGCTCCAGAGAACAGGACCCAGAGCAATGGATGCAAGCTACAGGAAAAGAGATTCCACCTCAACATTAGGAGGAACCTCCTGACAGTAAGGGCTGTTCAACAGTGGAACACACTCCCTCAGAGTGTAGTGGAGTCTCCTTCCTTAGAGGTCTTCAGAGGCTGGATGGCCATCTGTTGGGGATGCTTTGATTGAGAGTTCCTGCATGGAAGAATGGGGTTGGACTGAATGGGCCTTGTGGTCTCTTCCAACTCTATGATTCTATGATTCTACCAAAGATCACATAAGAAGTTGCTCTTTTATTTAGAAGAAATCATACTCAGAATTTCTGATCTTCTACCACTGCCTGAGAAAACCTTTTGAAGTTCCTGGGGTCATCATAAGTCAACACATTACTTGAAGGCACATACACACACTTTCATAGTCTGTTAGGCTCTACAACTATTTGCAATATATTCCCATGTGATGGCTCTTTCTTCACATGCCAAGAAGAAAATCAATTCTAGATTCACCAGGAGGGAATTAAAATTTATAACCATGTTAGTCTCTAGAAACAGTATGTAGAGAGATATTGTAGCACCTTTGATTAACTGAAAGAAAGAATATGCATTTGAGGAAGTAGACTTTAGTCTATGAAAGCTCATGATGCCAACTTCTTGCTTTCAGTTAGTCTCAAAGGTGCTACGAGATCTCTCTACATACAGAAAGGAATTTGTCAAAGGGTTCATTTCATCACCTGCTGACTTTGCACCATCCTCCTGGATTTACGTAGCTGATCAAAATCAAGCACAAAGGGCACTAAGGAATTCCTATTGGAAATCTTGTATAAAGGACAAGGAGAGAGAGAAGGATCAAATGTAAACCCTTGGTTATAGAGATTTACATCTGCACTGCTGGTGCACTGTGCTTTCATAGATAGAATACCATAGTTTTAATATCTTCATACTGCTGAGTGAATTTAGCAATAAAATCTTGTGTTTCAGGTCACTTTTTACTTTTTGTTTTGTTTTGTTTTACATTTGGTCTTTGATGGAGCCAAATAATTTAGCCATGAATCAATTATGGTTGCTTAGTTACCTGTAAAAACATCCCTGTAGCTTCTTTTAACAAAAGGATAATACTGTATCCAGAAATCTAATGCTAACAATTGCCTTGGCACCTGTAGCTTCCATATCAATGGGGTGGGGATGCACTCCAGGTTTGAGTTAGGTACTTTAAAGTAGCATTCCAAGGTTGCTCTCCTATTTTGGTTCAAACTAAATTCAAACTAAATTGTGGAACACTTTCACTGCTTCTGTTACATGGAAACAATTGGGAGCAACCAGTGAAGCAACCAAGATCTTATGGCTTGGAAATAGTTTGGAGTATAGGCCATACAAACTACTCAGCATTGCAATCCTATGGTTATTTTGTACTTTTCAAATTTTCCTATCCATATGCCAGAAGAAATGATGCCATGTGCATATCTCACATTGTAATTTTTTTATTTTGTATGTGTAGCTTTGTCTCCTGCTGGAATACAGAGAATATTTTATAAGCACACAACTCCAAAACACATAGCAAAATCACTATAATTAAAATAATTGCAAGAACATAATTATAGAAAGGAACTAAATACCAAAACCACTAAACATCTAATTACGTACCAAGCACGGATGGGAAAAAATATGGACACCAAATATAGAAATATTATTAGGAGTACTGAATGCATTACAAAGACATACCGGTAATGTGAAATGGTGAACCAAATAAAACATGAACTGTAAACATCAAGTGTCTGTAAAACATGGGGAAAGACTGATAGGTACAAGGCAGTGAAACATCCAAATACAAGAACAAAATGTAATGCAGAATTTCTAGATTATTTTCTATTTTAATATATCTTCCTCCGTAAGTTTCACATCATACTGCCAAAATACACAAACATGAGCACAAGTACAATCACAATAGGATAAAATGCTAATGAAAACTATTAAAAAATTCATGTCCCCCAGGCCACACCTTGGCTGGGGATGTGTCTTTGCTGACCTCTTGAATGGACACAAGCAATCAATTAGACATGGCGCTCATGCGCCAGGTCGAAGAAAAACTGGTAGACAGAGATAAGGTTATTTAAGCCAGTGCCACACTCCCTCTTGCAATTTTATTGTCCTACCCTCCCGCCTGTGGCTATGTTGGTCATTCAGAGGCCGGGAAACATTCTTTGGAGGGCAGCTGCCAGAGCAGGAAGCCTGTGGTTGCAGCCCTCCATCGCTTCATGACCTCTCGGAGTCCCAAAGGGTGCCTCAGAGGCTGGGAAATGGGCCTTGGAGGATGGCTACCAGGGCAGGGAGCCTCTGGTCTTTGCCCTTCGTCATTTCCTGGCCTCTCAGGGTCCCTTTCGGCCTGTCAGAGTTCGGAGAAAGGGCTTTGGAGGACGGCTGCCAGAGCAGGGAGCCTCTGGCCGCCACCCTCCATTGTTTCCCACCTTTTCAGAGTCCCAAAGGGTTTCTCAGAGGCCAGGAAATGGACTTCGGAGAATGGCCGCCAGAGCAGGGAGCCTCTGGTCACCCCATATTTGACACCCATACAGATAATATTTAACACCCCCCAAAGAAAATTATTCTCAGTAAAAACAATCATGAAATGGAATGAATAATGGAGTTTCTGCTGCTGCTGCCACTCCTATTGCCCATCTCTTTGGGGTGCCTGAGACCCCAGAAGAGATGGGCAGTACCACTGCCACCACTTCCAGTCAGGCTATATTTCTGCCACCTTTGCTACCACCTTTCTATTTGGAGTACTAGTGACCCCCAAAAAGACAAGTAGTAGCAGCAGCGGCAGGACCAGCTCCATGTTTCTGCTGCCTCTTCCTCCTTACTACCTTCCCTTACTCCACCTCCCCTTACTTCCCACCCAGTAGCGTCTTCTGGATCCGGAAGTACTGCTGGCAGGTGGAGGAAGGGTTCCATGGCTGTTGAGGCTTAGTGGATTGAGAAGGAAATGCCTGCCTCACTTGCGGACAGTGGGGCTGTGCACACCAGCCATAAAAGTCAGCCTGAAGGTGACACACATGACACACACACCAACTCCACCCCCAGGATGGTGTGGTGCTGTGCGCTGCTCTACATGATGCACGGTGTCACAGGCTCACTCTGGTGCCGTGTCCACATGACACAGAGCCAAAAGAGTGCCTTAAAGCCAGGCGCTGCATCTGTTGTGCTGTTTCCAGAGTGCAAAAAAGAGTTACTTTTGTGGCTCCTTTTTGTGCCCTGGAAAAGCTAGATCGGGGCCATAGTGTGTAGTTGCTGTAGGCCCAATCTGGCGCAGCTGGAGGTGGCTGCAGGCTGCCCCTTAGGGGCGGTCTGCTCAGCCCCAGTGTCTGTGAATGATGCAAGCCTCTCTTTTCTCTGCCCACTGAATCTCACCCATCTCCACATGACTTTGAGGCACAGTGAGCAGAAACAGAGACACTTGCCTTGCTAGCTGTTGGTGACTGTAAGTAAGCTTTTCCTTTCTCCGCCCACTGAGCCCCACCTCAACCCATATCTTTGACATTTGGGAAGCAGTGGCCTCCTAGAGCTCTCACTTTAGGGTGTCACCAAGTGCGGCCTGCACTCCCTGCAACCCCCAATGATGCTTCTGGTTGTGCAGTTATGTCCAGTAATAAATAAATTCACATACAAATCTAGCAAGGTTAGGAAAAGGGTGGGAAAATGTGTCCCTGTAGGTATAGAGTGCAACTCCCATTATCTCTTGCCAACAGTGGTACTGATCAGTTCAACCTGTGTTGCATTCCTAAATATTATTTTTTTAAAAAACACTCCCCGCTTTTTGTTGTTGTTGAAGAAATTTGCAAATTTGGGTACACTTATTTTTTTTTGAAAAATGAGCTCGATGAAATTTTCCCCCATCTCTAACATGAAGGCAATTTTATGGAGTCCTGACAGACAGCTATTTTTTTTAAAAAGAAACTTAATTGAAAGAAGAAATGTAAACAACATCCTAGTGTATAAATAATTTTGAGACCCTTCAAATTTTCATCAGGGCTCTTTCTGACATGAATGTTTATCAAACCTTTGCAAGAGGCATACATGGGTTTTTAAATATTTTACACTTTGGTACTTCTACATCTTTTCAGTATCTCCGGTGTTTTTGAGAAAAAGAACCACTGCTGAGAGAGATCTGAAAATGAATGAATGGAGCTCAGTAGGGCTCATCATTTTTCTTCTGCTCTGGTCTAATGATAATGTCAGCAATTGTTAGCTCTCAAGATGTATTCTTACTTGTTCGCCTACGGTCTGTTCTTTCATCTTCAAATTTTCCCTGGGTTGTATGTAGTGGAAGAAAACAACCACCACCCCAAATTTCATTATAGCAAAACCAGATGCCAAGGTTTTGAACACATTACAAATTGAACACAAAATAAATTCTTTACACTGCAGGAAAGGAAGGCAGTGGAACAGATGCAATCACAACAAACATATAAGACATTGGGGAAAAGGTTTCTCAGGGGGGGACATCAACTGAAGCTAAGAAGCAGCACAGACTATAATATTAAAATGTCTTGTGGAAGAAGAGGAGGAGGGGAAAGGGAAGGGAGACATGACTCTTGATGCACTTATAAGCTATATAGCAGGGTGTGTGTGCTGAAATGTTTTTTTAAGACAAGTGTCAGAAGCTTTTAATCCATAACCCATCAAAAAATGGGTGAGGACAAAACTAAAGAAGACACCCCCAAGGCCAAGACACTCCTAGTTCTTGTACATTGGGCTGCTGGTGCTCCAAGATGAAAGGGTTTAACAAAATTCATAACTGAATATTGTTTCAAGAAAGAAGGTGGTTCACTTCCATTCTGAGAGTGCTAGCATTAGTGCTAGAGTTATGCACAGGTTTCAGCGAGGTGTCGTTGAAAGCTTATGAGAGAGGGTCTTTTATAACAACAATAAAATATCTAACAATTACTGAATTTCAGGTTTTACATAAGTGATTAAAAATTAAGGAAATAAAGGGAGACATAGGTCCAAAACACACTGCAGAAATAATCCAGTTTGAGAACGCTTGAACTGCCCTGGCTCAGTGCTAGCAGAGCCTTGGAATTGTAGTTTGTGGTGGTACCAGAGCTCTCTGGCAGAGAATGCTAAATGTCACAGAAAATGACAGTTCCCAGAATTCCCTAGCATTGTGCTATGGCAGTTCAAGTGGTCTCAAACTGGATTATTTCTGCAGTGTGTTTTGGACTATTAACATTTTGGTATGACTTTTTTTTGCAGGGCACCCTTATAGCCTTAAAAAATACTAGGATATCAGCTGGAATGACTAGTGGCTCTAATTTCATTTGGGAGAGGGGGGTGGACTCCATTCTAGGTTTCAGTTTGAAGTTGAAAGAGATCTATCCAAAGTGGTGGATCATATCTCCAAAACAGGATTTAAAAGTTCACAATAAAATGGTTCACAGCCCAACTGACATGGAAGTCATCAGTTGCCTCAGCGTGTCTTACTTGGTGCTGACTAGGATGACCTCTTTTCATTCAGTGTGACCACAAATCCTGCAGCAAATCCCAGTTTTAGGCATTTCCAACTAAAAAACAAACAAACCACTTTCTTCCTTTCTCAAAATTCAAGCCTGAAATTGCATTATTTTGTACTGAGTACAAATACTGCCCTAGTACACCTTACAAGTAGATCTCCACAGTCGTTTCTCCAGTGAAGAGATATCATTCTGTCATCCCTGACCATCAGCAGACTTCTGTGCCCTTTTATGAATTGTCAACTTTATTTAGTGCTGTTATTTTGGTTTTTAGTTTTAGGAGTTTTTTGCATAGCTAACAAACCTGGCTTACCTTTCCTGGTTTGATTCCTCTTCCAGGATGGAGCTGGGTATTATCGCTCGCATTTTGCCACCAATGCCACCTCCTGCCTAAAACCCAGCTTCCAGCTGTGTTCACTCAGCTGATTTGCAAAGCCAGGAAGCTCTCGACTTTGCAAATCAGCCATCTGAGCATGGCTGGGAGCCAGAATTTAGGAGGGTTTTAGTCGGAAGGCAACATTGGTGGCAAAATATAAGTAATAATACCCAGCTGCATCCTGGAAGAGTATTCAAACCAGGAAAAGTAAACCGGGTTTTTTCACTGTGCAAAAAAAAGCCTTAGCTTTGCTTTTGTGTTATTATGGTCCTATTACACTTCATTTATGAAATGGAGGTGTATGATATCTTTCATTTCCTTTTTCATCTGTTATTCTCAACACATCATAGACCACATACTTTCCAATGAAACCTACAAGCAAAGTTTTGTGTGTATGTAAAGGACAACCCACTACAGATGGAATGGAGAGGTGGAATGGCCCCATCCTGTAAATGGGAATTCTGTTATGTGGGTGGAGAGTAAGATAGGATCTAACACACTGTGTTATATTTAATAATTACATTGTACTCTATCCTCATGGATCCTATTAATAGGAATCCATAACATATATGTTTTAAATAAACTTGAAAATACAGTACTCTGAAATTACATTAAAAAACAACAAAAAAGAGATATTTTCATCATGTAAACACATGGGGCTGCTGAAGCTGAGGATAATGGAACAAAAACAGCTGCTAGGAATGAGTTTAGAAGTCCCACCCAAATACATAAACATATACTTGGGTTTTAGTAGACTAGAGGGGAGAATGTGTGAAGAGCCTGCCAGCCCCTATGGCAGTTAAAATGATTTTGCTTGAATTTCAGATGTTCAATAAGCTTGTTCAAGAATAGGCACCAGGATGCATTTAGAAAGAAAATGGTCTCCCCTGCGTTGTACTTCCATTGCCATATGCTAATTGTACCAATGTGCTACCAATTAACCTTTCCCTAATGCTCCCAAAGTAATGATGGATAGAGATGCACATCTTTCAGACTGACTCGAATTTGCATTAGTCCAGCAGGAAGCATGGATTGTAAATGATACCCGCAGGTTGTACCAATTGAACCTTTGCATGTGTGTGTGTGTGCGTGCGCACAACTTTACACATAAAACATATAATTTCTGTATTGCCATTAAATCTTCTTGCTTACTTGCTTGCTTGCCTAATGATAATTGTAACAAAACATGCTTAATATGTACAGAGTGCTTCAGGTTAAAAAACGACAACACTAGATGCAGTTTAAGAAGAGGTAGTCAGTGCTTGGAATGGAAAAGAAAATTCATTGGATTCATATTTCTCTAAGAAAGTATTCATTTTTCACCTCCTGAGACTAGGAATGTGGAATGTGGCACAAAGCACATTGGAAATCATTATTTTTCCAAGATTCAGTGTGGGTCTCCCTTTGAAAAGAGTTTGGAAACTTCAAGAAGTCCAAAGTGCTGCAGGTAGATTGCTAACTGGAGCTGGGTACAGGGATTGTTGACCAACCATGTAATAATGAGACCAGACACAACATTTGGGATTAAACAAGTGCCATCTTTATTGAAATAAAATCTAGTTAAATGTTTGAGACCTGGGGTTGAGCAAATGAAGGGGAAAGGAACTTGGTGTGGGTTTAGCTGAGGCGCAGCTGTCAACCTGTGACACCTCCCCAGCCCCCCTTGAGTGAAACACCAGACCCCCAGGGCAATCAAAAGACTTTGGTTGTCATTGCAGATGGTCATTATTGGAAGGCCAACCGGGGGGGGGGGGGGGGGGCCCCCCCCCCAAGCCCTACAATGTTATTAGAAAGAGTAATCGCACAGATCAGCTCAAGGGAAGAGTCTTTCCCCAGTCCCTCAATCTTGTGTCCCATGAAGACAGTTCAAGAGCCCAACCCTCCACCACAAAGGGGTGCCAAAATGTACATTGATCTCCTATCTTCTCCACAACTACCTGCCATGGACAAGGACAAGCATCTGCTTAGTCCCTTTCCCCCACCAGGCCTGCCAAGGCAGATCTCACCCTCTTTTGCAAATCCTTCAAGAAGATTGAATTGCCTATTTCTGATAAATGGACACTGTCTGCTCCGCAGAGCTCAATCTAACTAAATGTGGGAGAAAATGACCCAAATCCCTCCCTATGGCATACCAGATTTCCCTATTCACCCATCTGGGCCCCCCTCACCAAACTTGGTGTGACTAATGGAAATCAAGAAAGTGCCCCCTCCTCCACAGCAGGGTCCACTGCTCGGCCTGCGGACCAAGTACACAGCTCTCTTGTTGCAACAACTGCACTGGCTGCCGGACTGTTTCCAGGCACAATTCAAATGTTTGATCTGTAAAGTCTTATACAGCTCAGGTCCACATTATTTGAAGAACTATGTTCTCCCTTATGAACCTGTCCATGATTTCAGATTTGCTGTGGAGGCTCTTTCCGTCCAACTCCTTCACAGATACATCTGATAAGGACACATGATAGGGCCTTCTCAGTGGCTGCCTCCAGGCTCTGGAACTCCCTTTCTGGAGAAGTTAGACTAGCACCCTACTTGCTTTCCTTTCACAGATTAGTAATGGTTTCATTCATTCATTCATTCATTCATTCAGGTTTAGACACACATTTGTTGAGTGACTCTATAAGGCCAGCCAGCCAGTATCGCCCAAATACTGCACTGGATCTTGCTAATTGTGCTAGTGTGTGCATGCATACACGCGCATGCTTCTTGATTTATGTTTCAACACTGTGTCAATATTTTTATTGTTTAATTTCATTTCAATATGTGTATTTTGTGATTTTATTTACACATTTTAATTTGTGTAATTTATGAATTTTTAATGTTTTTTTTAAACTGTTGTAATCCTCTTTCAGTTCTGAACTGGGAAAAGTGGGGGATAGAAACTGCAGCAGCAGCAAAAATGACTATATGAAAGGACTCTGCATGTATAGCCCTGGTAAGCTGTACAAGGAAAATGCAGACTCAGAGAAGAGTAAATTTAGTTTTCCTACTGCCACTCACAATGAATGATTTTTTACTAGTAACCTTTCCTCTCACTCTGTTTTCTCACCTTTCAACACTGAATGGCCAGTTTTGACCAATCAGATTGCACACCAATTGGCAAAGACCATTGTAGCATAAGAATATTTCCTGATGGGCCAGATGAACCAGGAGAGACCAGGGATGAAATCCTGATTCAAATATGGAAAAACCTTGGATGAACTTAGACAATTCTCCAGCCTAAGAGGAAGGAAATGGTAAACATTTTCTGAATAGATCTTGCTGAGAAGACTCTACAATAGTGTCACCATACGTCAGAATCAGTTTGAAATGACATAACAACAAGGCCTTGGGTGCGATGCAGGGACAGCTCTCCTTTCACTGTAAGATTTCTAATGTTTCTTTGTTCTTAAATGCAAATCTATTTGCAATACAGTATAGGTAAAAAATAAATGGAAATAGATGGACTGAAATGCATGAATCAGTATGAGGCAGAGCCTTCTTGGTAGCTGCTCTGAGATTCTGGTATTCTTTTAATAAAGAGGCTGGAATGATCTTCTTGCTATCATCAGGTAATGAGTTTTAAAAATATTTTGATTCATTTTTTTAAAGAAGGGACTTTTAATAGGGTACTGTACTACTTTTAATTATATTCTTTTAAGACTTTTTAAAGTTTTAATTTGCTTTTAATGCTATTTTGCAATTTGATTACAGTTTAATTTTAAACTTTTTGTAAGTATAACCTATAATAATTTATATGTATTTTGAGTCTGAGTTTCTGGGTTAGAGGCAGGATATACACCAAGATAAATAATCATCACCAATATTTATTTGTTTTTGTGGCTTTTTGGGGAGGGGGTAACTTTCACATTTTTTGCAAGGATAGATTTATTCCATATTCTTTACTTTTTTATTTTTAAAGGCAGGACAAAAATTCATGACTAATGAATTTTGCAGACTGTTTCCTTTCACGTACAGCTTTTTATGTTCTCTTTCCAAATACACCAGTCTTAAAGGTCTTTCCTTAATGTATATTTGTGTGCAGATATTTTGGATTAAGAAATAAACTGTTGAAAGTGGAAATGTATAATCCCACCCCATTCAGTTGGATTCTGCTTTCACATAGTTTGAGACGCATCAGTTAGATAAGTGCATAATAAAATACAAATGTAATACATTTATTTGTCAAAACATCATGAAGGAACATCACACTGAGGGGATTTGCAGGGAATCTGCATGTGCTCATGGGCCATACATTACTTTAAAAGCCTCTGTCACATTAGTAAGGGAAGCAAAGAGGTACTATAGGTGGAGCTCTTACATCCTAAAAGACACGACAATCTGTCTTGGGCAGAAATCATCAATTCATCACAGAAACAAGTGAAAAGATAAAGGTGTTTTGATCTGAGGCAGGTCCCAATTTCAGGCTTCCTCAGTTTTGCAAGAGATTTCTGCAAAACTGAGATTGGTGCAAGTTGCTGGTGTAAGAGAAGAAAGAGAAGCTCCAGATGTTTCACAGGAAAGAAAAGCATACATAGTCCCTTCAGTCCCTTCCCCAAAACATAAAGGACTCACCCCAACAACACTGTTCAGTTCCCTAGGCTGGCGCCTTCCTTATCCTTACCTAAGGATTAAGAACCAAGGAGTGCACAACCCCCTTGTTGCAATAGCTCCACTCACTTTCAGTCCATTTTGGGCACAATGCAAAGCGCTGGTGATGGCTTGTATGGCTTTGATTCAGGCTATCTGATGGACTATATTGCCCTTAATGACCTCATTGGAGCCCTAAGGTATTTAGGAGAGGCTTTTCTTTATGTCCCACCACATTCCCAGGCTTCTCTGGTGTCAAAAAGTGAGAGACCTTCCAGGGAGCTACTCCTAGACATTGGAACTCCCTCCATAGGGTGTTCCAGGATGGTTCCTGCCAGGCTCTCTTTCATTTGGCAAGTCAAAATGTACTTATGCCATCAGGTATTTAAAAACCAAATGGGAGGGGTGGTGTACTGGCTTGTGGTTTGTATATGCAGAATTTTAATGAATTGTAATGGGCTTAACAATAGATTGTGTGTTGGGTGCCTTCAAGTCATTTCTGACTCATGACGACTCTAAAGTGAACCTATCATGGGTTTTCTTGGCACGATTTGTTCAGAGGAGGCTTGCCATTGCCTTCCCCTGAGGCTGAGAGCATGTGACTTATCTAGGGTCACCAACAGGTTTTGCGACCAAGTGAGAATTTCTTAATCCAAAATATCTGTACACAAATATATATTAAGGAAAGACCTTTAAGACTGATGTATTTGGAAACACCATCCTGGCTCTCTTGATCATCCTTTAAATAACTTTTCTATTTAGACTTTTTAATTTTTGTTTTTGTATTGTAAGCTGCCTTGGGTCCCTTTCTGGGAGAAAGGCGACATAGAAATTAAATAAATACAGTTTTATTCTATATTTTTAATATAAACTGCCCTGAGTTCAGAGATTGGGAAAAGCATGGGATATGTTGTTGTTGTTGTTGTTGTTGTTGTATGTTGTATGCCTTCATGTTATTTCTGACTTACAGCAACCTTAGGTGACCCTAAGGAAATAATAATAATAATAATAATAATAATAATAATAATAATAATAAATAAAATCCCACAATCTCCATCCCTCCTTAACCCCAAATCAACAACAATAAGTACAGTATACCAATAGCTGTAATAAAATATAATTAAAATCATTAAAATGGGTGTTGTTTTGATTTTTGGCAAGAGACATATAGATGAGTAAAATGAAAATAAATGAAAGGTGTAAAGGAAAAGAACTAACTTTACAGCAAAAGTTCGGGCAAAGGATTCTCTATTGCACAAATATAAGCATTCTCCCTCATTCCAGAAACATCAGGAGAGGAGATGAAATCCTTCTCCTCCTCTAGTCTTTCACATGAAAACATATGGTTTTATATGCTTATCTGTGGAGTGCCAGGTGGAGATAAATAATGAGGCTTTAGTTGATACTTCTTGTTTTATCTCTGTAAAAATCTGGACCTGTGTAATAGTGTTATCTGAAGTATGAAGGTCCTTCAAAACCATCCTTTCAGTGGTAAATGCCATGCTTACTATAAAATTCCCTGTCTCTTGAGGCAATGAGTGAAACCACTCATCCTGCTTGGAGGCTGTCTTCTGTGAAAGGAAGGAGGACAAAAAGTCCACAACCAGATTTATGTCTTGTTTTTTACATTTATAAATTACCTTTCTTCCAACGAGCCCAAGACAGCTCTCCTCTCCTCTTTTATCATCATCATTACCTTAAAGGTAGGTCAGTCTGAAAGAGAGTGACTAGGCCCAAAGTCGCCCCGTAAGTTTCACATCTGAATAACAATTCGAACCTGGATCATCACAGTCCCAGCATACTATGCTTGCCACTATGCCACACTTCTTCTCAAGAGAGGAGACACCCAAAAGCAAGACTAGTGAGGTTCTTCTGGAACAGTTCCACATCTCCCTAATTGGAACAACCCATTCCTACAGTCTAAATTTAAGACAAGAGAGCAAGGGAAAAAGGAAGGGTTTGTACAATTTTAAAGCATATATTTCAACTATCACACAGAGCGCAGCAGTTTCCACCCGGCAATTCCCAAATCCATACATCTGATACATGAATCAGATCCTTGAAGCTAAACTTTCACTTGCTTTTGGTTATATTTTATTAATCAAGGGCTAAAAAATGGCAAAGCCCCTGTGTTCTCTGCCCAGATTGTGCTGGAGCTTGCCATGTCTGTTAAACCATTCTGATAGATTAAAAAGCTCTTCTGCAGGAAATGTTCTGCCAATAGTTATTAAGCAACAAAGGGGCAGGTTTCTCCTTTGTGTTAAGAGTTGCATTCAGGCCAGTTTGGCTGCTACAAATTCCAAGGAGGTATGTATTCCATATGGGTTAATCTACTTGCGGTTTTAATATCTTCCTTGAGCCTTCATTACTGGTGTAGGAGGAAAATAGTGGGGCAAACAACCTATTACCCAGAAGACATCTTAATGAATCATGAGTATCTTCTTTTCTTTCCCAAGTACTTTCAGGAGAGAGCTGCTTACATTGGAAAAAGAACAGACAGGAAGGCAAATGTAGATAATATACCCTGCTATTTGTTTTTCTTCTGAAATTCTTCTACTGACATTGTGAGATGTTGGCATCTGTGTCAGCAGGCTAGGGGATCTTAACTGGAACTTTAGACCATTTCTTCAAGATGCTGAATTCCACCCATTCAAAATAGGTTTAGCAGTTTGATTAGCTTCTTTTAAATTTGGATTATAACCCAGTTTGGATTTAATCATTTGCTCACTGATGGGAATGCCAACAGCCACTGCCCATTGGCATTTTGCCCCAAATAGGTCCCAGACTCAACTTTGTAAGGTAAACATGAGTCTCAAACACCGTACCTTTTAAAAAAGAAAAACTGAAACACCTTTGAGACTAACTGAAAGAAAAGAGCTGGCAGCATGAGCTTTTTTAGACTTGAATCTACTTCCTCATAGACTCAAGTTTACGAAAGCTCATGCTACCAGCTTCTTTCTTTAGTTTCAAAAGTGCTACAGCATCAGGGCCGGCTCAAGATATTTTGCCACCCTAGACGAGAATTATTTTGGCACCCCTGTCGCCCCTCATAATTTTTTTCACTCCTTGATTTCTGCTGTTTCGTTTGTTAAAGCTAAACATGACATAAAACTTAGGTTTCAATCTTTTGTCAGTATTGAGAATTACTCAAAAAGCCAATCAGATTTTTACAGGTTAAAGACTAATTTATTGCTGTGATATTTGGAATAGAGACTAATGCACACATATTCCTTTTGTAAGCTGGAAGCATTATTCATTCTAATGATGTGGAAAAATCTGGATCCTATCCCCATGAATTTATGGGATAGTAGTGGTCCTTCTATGACCCCTAAAAACTAAAAATCTTCCTCCAAGAGGCAGAAAAGGATGTCATAAGAAAGAGAAGAAAACCAGGAGGGTCATCAGGTGAGAGGACCAGGGCTGCTGCCACACTGCAGAAATAATGCAGTTTGATACCACTTTAGCAGCCCTTGGCTCCTATGGTGACCAGCTGTCCTAACCGCAAAAGAGGACAGATGTAGGACTTTCAAGTAAAATGGAGGACATGACCAAGTAAAAGATGAAACCCCTCATATAAATATAAATTCATGCTTCTTAGTGTTGCTCAAAAGGGAGGACATTTTTGGAATTCCTCCTGGACAGAAGACTGAAAAGTAAGATAGACCCCAGAAAAAGAGGACATCTGGTAATCTTGCTGGTTCCATGCTATGGAGCCCTGGGATTTGTAGCTTGTTATGGCTCCACTGCTCTCTGAGTGAGAAGGCAAGTTCTCCTCCAAAAATCCAAATCCCAGGATTCCATAGCATGGAGCCAGGGCAGTTAAAGCGGTGTCAAATTGAATTATTTCTGCAGTATAGATGCAGCCTATGAAAAAAGGATGGGAATGACATGTCCTCCATTCCAACTTTCTCTCTAGGAGGTATTCCAAAACATCCTCCATCTTGAGCATGACTAAAAAGCATGCATTTACATTACTAGGAGTGTTTTGAGCTTTTCTTGCCCTCCCCCTTTTTTTTAAATGTCTTCCACTTTGTGGTGTTTTCCTTTGCGGTGAAGACATCTGGGAAGAAGACCAAGCTTTTAAAGTGGATTGTTGGAGCCAGTGTGGACTAGTTGTTTGAATGTTGGACTATGACTCTGGTTTCAAATCCCAGCTCAGCCATGGAAACCCACTGGGTGGAGGCATCACACTCTCTCAGCCTCAAAGGAAAGCCATGGCAAACCTCCTCTGAACAAACCTTGCCAAGGAAATCCCATGAGAGGGTGGCCAGAAGGCAGAAAGGACTAGAGGACACATAACAACAACAACAACAGGGGGTGAGTAAGTGGGAAGGGAGGCAAAAGGACGTCAGCGTAGCCTCAGCGCAGCTTCTGATCTCTTAGGATGCATGCATCATTTAAACAGCATACCTCCAAAGTGACCCAAAGCAGCTTTATTTTGGCCTATCTGTTGAGGCCCAGAGAAATAGTCCCTTCTGCACCAAGTATTTCTCAATGATCAGCAATCCTTTTCCCTCCATTGGCCCAAGGCTTCCAGGGACTACTTTTCTGCGCCATTGTGATGCATACATCAAAGGCAGAAGGATCTAGGCTGTCTCTACCCAACTGTCAGTCTCCTCTGGAGGAACTTGCCAAGAAAACCTTAGGATAGAATTGCTTTAGGGTTGCTGTAAGTCATAAATGGCTTAGAGGCACACAAAAGACAAAATATAATGTGAAAAAAAATAGGCTACGAGAGAGTGTGAGTCCCAAGAGACAGCTGGCCTTATAAAGGCTCAGCAGGTGAGGAAGAAAATGGATTCAGTTGGAGTCCATTTACATTTTGGCCACTCAGCATTAAGCCCTATAGTAATGGCCAGAGTTTGAGCTCCCTCTTGGTCTGGGATTCCCTGGTAGCAAAAGAGTGATATTGGGCATCCTTTGCTGGCCTTGCAGGGTCCTTTCTGCTGTGGAGCAAGTTCTGCCTCTTTGGGACAGATGCCAATCCCTGAGCAAGTCTCTGGGTGCCAGTCTCTGGATGTTCATGAGTGAAGACAACTGGACAGTGAGTGACCCTCCGAAATGTTCTTGCGATTGGGCTTTGGATGCATTTGGGGACCATGTTCTAATGCCTTCCTTTGCAGGGATTTCACATCAACAATTCTGCAGGAAATGTGTGACTTGAAATGCTGTGTTTTGGTAAAATGCTCT
>NC_056523.1:208766070-208790789 GCF_019175285.1 Sceloporus undulatus
GGTCTGCACAAGTGCGGCCTGCACTCCCTGCAACCCTCAATGATGCTTCTGGTTGTGGCAGTATGTCCAGTAATCAATAAATTAAAACAAATCTAGCAAGGTTAGGAACAGGGTGGGAAAAATTGCCCCCTGTAGGTATAGATGCACTCCCATTATCTCTTTGCCAACAGTGGTACTGATTCATTCAACCGTGTTGCATTCCAAATATTATTTTTTAAAAAACACCTCCCCGCTTTTTTGGTGTGAAGATTTGCAATTGTGGGTAAACTTATCTTTTTTTTTTTTTTTTTTGGGTGCAAAAATGAGCTCGATGAAATTTTCCCCCATTCTACATGAAGCAAGTTTATGGCGTCCTGACAGACAGCTATTTTTTTTTAAAAAGAACACTCAACTTGAAAAGAAGAAATGTAAACAACATCCTAGTGTATAAATAATTTTGAGACCCTTCAAACTTTTCATCAGGGCTCTTCTGACATGATGTTTATCAAACCTTTGCAAGAGGCAACCTTGGCGTTTTAAATATTTTACACTTGGTACTTCTACATCTTTTCAGTATCTCTGGTGTTTTTGAGAAAAAGAACATGCTGAGAGAGATCTGAAAATCGAATGAATGGAGCTAGTAGGGCTCATCATTTTTATTCTCTCTGGTTAATGATAATGTCAGCAATTGTTAGCTCTCAAGATGTCTTTCTTACTTGTTCGCCTACGGGTCTGTTCCTTCATCTCAAATTTTCCCTGGGTTGTATGTAGTGGAAGAAAACACCACCACCCCAAACTTCATTATAGAAAAACCAGAGATGCCAAGGTTTGAACACCTTACAATTGAACACAAAATTAAATTCTTTACACTGCGGAAAGGCAGGCCGTGGCACAGATGCAATCACAACAAAACATATAGAATTGGGAAAAGGTTCTCAGGGGGGACATCATGAAGCTAAGAGCATACAAGCACATAATATTAAAAATGTCTTTGTGGAAAGCAAGAGGAGGAGGGTAAAGGGACAGGGGAGCCTGACTCTTGCTGCACTTATAAGCTATATAGCAGGGGTTGTGTGTGTTACTGAAATGTTTTTTAGACAAGTGTCAGACGCTTTTAATCAATAAAACCATCAAAAAAAAATGGGTGAGGACAAAACTAAAGAGACACCCCCCCCAAGGCCAAGAAACTCCAGTTCTTGTACATTGGCTTTTTCTGGTGCTCCAAGATGAAGGGGGTTTAACAAAATTCATAACTGGCCTATTGTTTCAAGACAGAAGGTGGTCACTTCCATTTGAGAGTGCTAGCATTTAGTGCCTAGCGTTATGCCCCAGGTTTCAGCGAAGGTGTCGTTGAAGCTTATGATGAGAGGGGTCTTTTCTAACAACAATAAAATATCTACACAATACTGAATTCTCATGTTTACATAAGTTATAAAAATAAGGAAAAAACGGGAGACATAGGTCCACAAAACACACTGCAGAAATAATCCAGTTGCGAACGCTTGACACTGCCCTGGCTCAGTGTGCTAGCGCGCCTTGGAATTCGTCGTTGTGTGGTATAGAGCTCTAGGCAGAGACTGCTAAATGTCACAGAACTGACAGTTCCCGAATCCCCTAGCATTGTGCTATGGGCCGTCAAGTGTCTCAAACTGGATTATTTCGCAGTGTTTTTTGGAATTTAACCATTTTGGATGACTTTTTTTTTGCAGGGCACCTTATAGCCTTCAAAAATACTAGTATATCAGCTGGAATGACTAGTGGCTTAATTCTTTGGGAGAGGGGGGTGGACTCCATTCTAGGTTTTCAGTTTGAGTTGAACGAGATCTATCCAAAGTGGTGGATCATATCTCCACAACAGGGATTTAAACGTTCACAATACAATGCGTTCACAGCCCAATGCTGCATGGACGTCACAGTTGACCCTCAGTGTGTCTCTTGGTGCTGACTAGGATGGAACCTCTTTTCATTCAGTTCTGTTGACACACATCCTGCAGCAAATCCCAGTTTTAGGCATTTCCAACTAAAAAAACAAACAACACTTTCTTCCTTTCTCAAAATTCAAGCCTGAAATTGCATTATTTGTATCTGACGTACAACTACTGCCCTCAGTACACCTTACAAGTAGAATCTCCCACCGTCGTTCTCCAGTGCAGAGGATATATTCTGTCATCCCTGACCATTCAGCATACTTCTGTGGCCCTTTTATGAATTGTCAATCCTTATTTAGTGCTGTTATTTGGTTTTTAGTTTTTAGGGTTTTTTGCATAGCTAAAACAGGGACCTGTCTTACCTTTCTGGTTTGATTCCTCTTCCCGGATGGAGCTGGGTCTTATCGCTCGCTTTTGCACCAATGCCACCTCCTGCCTAAAACCCAGCTTCAGCTGTGTCTCACCCAGCTG
Organism: Sceloporus undulatus; assembly: GCF_019175285.1. Lineage (NCBI taxonomy): Eukaryota > Metazoa > Chordata > Lepidosauria > Squamata > Phrynosomatidae > Sceloporus > Sceloporus undulatus. The sequence goes on from NC_056523.1 coordinate 208,768,449, forward strand.
ATTTGCAAAAGCCGGACAGCTCTCAACTTGCCAAATCGGCCATCTGAGCAATGGCTGGGAGCCCATAATTTAGGGAGGGGTTTTAGTCGGAGGAACATTGGTGGAAAACTTAGAGTAATAATACCCAGCTGCATTCCTGGAAAGAGTATTCAAACCAGGAAAAGTAAACCGGGATTTTTCACTGTGCCAAAAAACAAGCCTTAGCTTTGCTTGGTGGTATGTGGTCCTAGTAACTTCATTTCTGAAATGGATGGTGGATTGATCTCTTTCATTTCTTTTTCATTGCTTATTCTCAACAAATCATAGACCACATAACTTTCCATGAAAACCTAAAGCAATGTTTGTGGTATGTAAAGGACAACCCACTAAGATTGGTAAAGGAGAGGTGGTGTGGAATGGCCCCATCTGTACTGTGAATTCTGTTATTGGGTGGAGAGTTAAGCTAGGATCTAACACACTTGTGTTATATTTAATAATTCACATTGTACTCTATCTCATAGATCCTCTTAACAGGAACATCCATAACAAAATATGTTTTAACTTAAACTTATAAATACCATTACTCTGAACTTACATTACAAAACACACAAAACAAGCAGATATTTTCTCATGGTAAACACATGGGGATGCTGAAAGCTGAGGATATGGAAACCAAAACCAGTTGCTCGGAATGAATTTAGGAAGTCCACCCAAAATACATACAACATCTACTTGGTTTTAGTCGCTAGAGGGGAGACAGAAATGTGTGAACGAGCCTGCCAGCCCCTCTGTAGTTAAATGATTTTGCATGAATTTCAGTGTTCAATAAACTGTTCAAGACTAGGCACTGGTAGCATTATGAAGAAAACTGGTCTCCCCTGCATTGTTACTTCCATTGCCATATGCTAATTGTTTACAATTGTGCTACCAATTAACCTTTCCCTCATGCTCCCAAGGTTAATGATGATAGCGATTGCACTTCTTAAGACTGCTCGATTTGCCATTCGTCCAGCAGAAGCCTGGATTGTAAAATGATACCGCAGGTTTTACCACTGAAACCTTTGCATGTGTGTGTGTTGTGCGCGTGCGTGTTGCACACAACTATTAAAACACATAAACTATGCTTTCTTTCTTCATTGCCATTAAATCTTCTTGCTTACTTCTTGCTTGCCTAATGATAATTTCCAAAGCGTTTAATATGTACATAGTGCTCAGGTTAAAAAAACACACACTAATTACATTTAAGAAGAATTACACTGCTTGAAAATTGAAAAGAAATTCATTGGATTCATTTCTATCGTTGTTTTCTCTAAAAAGTATCATTTTTCACACCTGAACTAGAATGTGGATGGTGCAAAAGCCTTGGAAATCATTATTTTTTTTCCAAGAGTCATGTGGGTCTCCCCCTTTGAAGAGTTGACTCAGAAGTCCAAGTGACTGCAGGTAAGAGGCTGCTGCTTGGGTACAGAGGATATGTTTGACCAGCAACCCCTTAATGAACCATACACCCATTGGGATCAAACAAGGGCCAATCTATGAAATAAAACTTTTAAATGATTTTGAACCTGGGGTTGACAATGAAGGGGACATGAACCTGTGTGGGTTTAGCGAGGCCAGCTGTCAACCTTGACAAACCTCTCCCAGCACCCTTGGGTGAAACACGACCCCCAGGGCAATCACCACAAGACTTTGGTTGTCATTGCAGATGGTCATTATGGAAGGCCACCCGGGGGGGGGGGGCTCCCTCCCAAGGCTACAATGATCTTAGAGGAGTTAATCCCAAAGATCAGCTCAAGGGAAGATCTTTCCCAGTCCCTTCAATCTTGTGGTCCCATGAAGACAGTTCAAGAGCCCAACCCTCCACCACAAAGGGGTGGGGGGGGGCCAAAATGTACATTGATCTCCTACTTCTCCCAAACTACCTGCCATGGACAAGGACACAGCATCTGCTTAGTCCCCTTTCCCCCACCCGGCCTGCCAAGGCAGACCTGCCCTCTTTTGCAAATCCCTCAAAAAGATTGATTGCCTATTTCTGATAAATGGACACTGTCTGCTCCGCAGAGCTCAATCTAACTGATGGGAGAAATGACCCAAATCCCTCCAATGGCATACACAGATTTCCCTATTCACCCCATCTGGCGCCCCCCTCACCAAACTTGTGTGACTAATGAAATCAAGAAAGTGCCTGCTCCTCCACAGCAGGGTCGCTGCTCGGCCTGCGGCCAAGTACACAGCTTTCTGTTGCAAACACTGCACGGGCTGCCGACTGTTTCCAGGCACAATTCACAGTTTGTCTTTAAAGTCTCTACAGCTCAGGTCCCACATTATTTGAGAAGAACTATGTTCTCCCTTATGAAACTGTCCATTATTCAGATTGCTGTGGAGGCTCTTTCCGTCCAAACTCCTTCACAATACATCTGATAAGGACCACATGATGGGCCTTCTCCGTGGCTGCCTCCAGGCTCTGGAACTCCCTTCTGTAAAGTTAGACTAGCCACCCTACGTGCTTTCCTTTCCACAGATTAGTAATGGTTTCATTCATTCTTCTCTTCATTCATTCATTCAGGTTTAGACACACATTTGTTGAGTGACTCTATAGGCCAGCCCGCCAGTATCGCCCAAATACTGCCGGATCTTGCAATTGTGCTAGTGTGTGCATGCTACACGTGCATGCTTCTTGTTTATGTTTCCACACGGTCAATATTTTTCTTGTTTTTATTTATTTAATTTCATTTCAAATGTTTATTTGTGATTTATTTACACATTTAATTTGTGTAATTGAATTTTACTGTTTTTTTTTAAACTGTGTATCCTCTTCAGTTCTGAATGGGAAAAGTGGGGGATAGAAACTGAGCAGCGCCAAAATGACTATTGAAAGGACTCTGCAGGTATAGCCTGGTAAAGCTGTACAAGGAAACGCAGATCCGAGAAGAGTAAATTTAGTTTCCTACTGGCACTCACAATGAATGTGTTTACTAGTAACCTTTCCTCCACTCGTTTTCTCACCTTTCAACACGAATGGCCAGTTTTGACACTCAGATTGCACACCAATTGGCAAGACCATTGTTAGCATAAGAATTTCCTTCATGTGCCGAGAACCAGGAGAGACCAGGGATGGAATCTGATTCAAATATGGAAAACCTTGGATGAACTTAGAATATCTCCAGCCTAAGAGGAAGGAAATGGTAAACATTTTTCTGAATAGATCTTGCTGAGAAGACTCTACAAATAGTGTCAACATACTGTCCGAATCAGTTTTGAAATGACATACAACAAGGCCTTGGGTGCGGATGCAGGGCAGCTCTCCTTTCACTGAAGATTTCTATTTCTTTGTTCTTAATGAAATCCTTGCAATATAGGTAAAAATAAATGGATAGATGGACTGAAATGCATGAATCCGTATGAGCCAGGCCTTCTTGGTAGTGCTCTGAGATTCTGGTATCTTTTCATAAAGAGGTGGAATGATCTTCTTGCTGTTCATCAGGTTAAGAGTTTAAAATATTTGATTCATTTTTAAGAAGGGACTTTTAATGGTGTACTGTACTATTTTAATTATATTCTTTTTTAAACTTTTTAAAGTTTAATTTGCTTTTATGGCTATTTTGCCTTTGATTACGTTTAATTTTAACACTTTTTGTGTATAACCTATAATAATTTTATGTATTTGGTCTGAGTTCTGGGTTAGAGGCAGGATATACACCAAGATCAAAATCCTCACCATATTTATGTTTTTGTGGCTTTTTGGGGGGGAGTGGGTAACTTTCACCTTTTTTTCAAGGATAGATTTATATTCCATCTCTTTACTTTTTTATTTTAAGGCAGGACAAAATTCAGTCTAATGAATTTTGCGACTGTTCCTTCACATACAGCTTTTTACTGTTCTGTTTCAAAATATCCGTCTTAAAGGTCTTTCCTTAATGTATATTTGTGTGCAGATATTTTGGATTAAGAATAAACTGTTTAAATGGAATGATAATCCCACCCCATTTCAGTTGGATTCTGCTTTCACATAGTTTGAGACGCATCGTTAGATAAGTGCATAATAAAATACAATGTACTACATTATTTGTCAAAACGTCATCAAGGAACATTACCACTGAGGGGATTTGCAGGAATTGCCTGTGCTCATGGGCCATACTTACTTTAAAAGCCTCTATCAATAGTAAGGGAAGCAAAGAGTACTATAGGTGGAGCTCTACATCTAAAAGACAAGACAATCTGTCTTGGGCAGAAAGAAATCATCAATCATCACAGAAACAAGTTGAAAAGATAAAGCTGTTTTTTGACGAGGCCGTCCCAATTCAGGCTCTCCAGTTTTGCAAGCGATTTCTGCAAAAACTGAGATTGGTGACAGTTGCTGGTGTAGAGAGAAAGAGAAGCTCCAGATGTTCACAGGAAAGAAAGCATACTATAGTCCCTTCGTCCCTTCCCAAAACATAAAGGACTCACCCCAACAACACTGTTCAGTTCCCTAGGCTGGTGCCTTCCTTATCCTTACCAAGGATTAAGAACCAAGGAGTGCACAACCCCCTTGTTTGCAATAGCTCATCACTTTCAGTCCATTTGGGCACACATGCAAAGCGATGGTGATGGCTGTATGGCTTTGATTCAGATCGACGGACTATATTGCCTTAATGACCTCATTGGAGCCCCTAAGGTATTTAGGAGAGGCCTTTTCTGTGTCCCACCACATTCCCAGGCTTCTCTGGTGTACAAAAAGTGAGAGACCTCCAGGGAGCTGCTCCTAGACATTGGAACTCCCTCCATAGGGTGTTCCAGGATGGTTCCTGCCAGGCTCTCTTTCATTGGCAAGTCAAAATGTCTTATGCACAGGTATTTAAAACCAAATGGGAGGGTGGTGTACTGGCTTGTGTTTTGTATATGCAGAATTTTAATGAATTGTAATGGCTAACAATAGATTGTGTGTTGGTGCCTTCAAGTCAATTTTGACTCATGACGACATCTAAAGTAACCTATCATGGGTTTTCTGGCACGATTTGTTCAGAGGAGGCTTGCCTTGCCTTCCCCTGAGGCTGAGAGCATGTGACTTACTGGGTCACCAACAGGTTTTGTGACCAAGTGGAATTTCTATATCCAAAATATCTGTACACAATATATATTAAGAAAGACCTTTAAATGATGTATTTGGAACACCATCTGGCCTCTTGATCATCCTTTAAATAACTTTTCTATTAGACTTTTTAATTTTTGTTTTTTTATTGGTAGCTGCCTTGGGTCCTTCTGGGAGAAAGGCGACATAGAATAAATAAATACAGTTTTCATTATTTTAATATAAACTGCCCTGAGTTAGAGATTGGAAAAGCCATGGATATGTTGTTGGTTGTTGTTGTTGTTGTTGTTGTTGTATGTTTGTATGCCTTCATGTCTTTCTGACTTACAGCAACCTTAGGTGACCTACGGAATAATAAAATAATATAAAATATAATATTAATAATATTATCCCCACACTCTCCATCCCTCCTTAACCCCAAACAACAACAATAAGTAAGATAACCATACATGTAAAATATAATTAAATCATTAAAATGGGTGTTGTTTTGTTTTGGCAAGACATATAGATGAGTAAGAAAATAATGAAGGTGTGTAAGGAAAGACTAACTTACGCAAAGTTCGGGCAAAGATTCTATTGCAACAAATATAAGCATCTCTCCCTCATTCCAGAAACATCAGTGAGGTATGAAATCTCTCCTCCTCTGCTTTCACATGAAAACATATGGTTTTATAGCTTATCTGTGGAGTGCCAGGTGGAGATAAATAATGAGGCTTTAGTTGATACTTCTTGTTTTATCTCTGTAAAAATCTGGACCTGGTATAGTTTACTCTGAAGTTGAAGGTCCTTCAAAACCACCATTTCGTGGTTAAATGCCATGCTATATAAAATTCCCTGTCTCTTGAGGCATGGTGAAACCACTCATCCTGCTTGGAGGCTGTCTTCTGTGAAAGGAAGGAGGACAAAAAGTCCACCAACCAGATTTATGTCTTGTTTTTACATTTATAAATACCTTTCTTCCAACGAGCCCAGAACAGCTCTCCTCTCCTCTTTATCAATCATCATTACATTAAGGTAGGTCATCTGAAAGAGATGACTAGGCACCAAAGTCGCCCGTAAGTTTTCACATCTGTAACAATTTGAACCTGGATCTCACAGTCCCAGCAAACTATGCTAGCCACTGCCACAGTCTTCTCAAGAGAGGAACACCCAAAAGCAAGACTGAGGTTCTTCTGAACTGTTCCACATCTCCCTAATTGGAACAACCCATTCCTACAGTCTAAAATTTAAGACAAGAGAGCAAGGGAAAAAGGAAGGGTTTGTACAATTTAAAGATATTTCAACTATCACACAGAGCGGCAGTTTCCACCGGCAATTCCCCAAATCCATACATCTGATATATGAACAGATCCTTGAAGCTAAACTTTCACTTGCTTTCAGTTATATTTTATTATCAAGGGCTAAAAAATGGCAAAGCCCCTGTGTTCTCTGCCCAGATTTGTGCTGGAGTTGCCATGTCTGTTAAACCATCTGATAGATTAAAAAGCTCTTTCTGCAGGAAATGTTCTGCCATAGTATTAAGCAACAAAGGGCAGGTTTCCTCCTTTGTGTTAAGAGTTGCATTCAGGCCAGTTGGCTGCTACAAATTCTAAGGAGGGATGTATTCCATATGGGTTAATCCACTTGCAGTTTAATATCTTCCTTGACCTTCATTACTGTGTAGGAGAAAATAGTGGGGTAACAACCTATTACCAGAAAGACATCTTAATGAATCCTCAGTATCTTCTTTTCTTTCCCAAGTACTTTCAGGAGAACAGCTGCTTACATTGGAAAAAGACAGCAGGAAGGCCAAATGTAGATATATAACCCTGCTATTGTTTTCTTTCTGAAATTCTTCTACTGACATTGTGAGATGTTGGCATTGTGTCAGCGGGCTAGGGGATCTTAACTGGAATTTAGACCATTTCTTCAAGATGCTGAATTCCACCCATCAAAATAGGTTTAGCAGTTTGATTAGCTTCTTTTAAATTTGGATTATAACCAGTTGATTTAACCATTTGCTCACTGATGTGGAATGCCAAGTCCACTAGCCCATGCATTTTGCCCCAAATAGGTCCCAGACTCAATTTGTAAGGTAAACATGAGTCCAAACACTGTACCTTTTAAAAAAGAAAACTGAAACACCTTTGGAGACTAACTGAAGAAAAGAGCTGGCAGCATGAGCTTTTTTAGACTTGTAATCTACTTCCTCATAGACTCAAGTTACGAAAGCTCATGCTACCAGCTTCTTTCTTAGTTTCAAAAGTGCTACGCATCAGGGCCGGCTCAAGATATTTTGCCACCCTAGACGAGAAATATTTGGCACCCCTGTCGCCCCTCATATTTTTTTCATCCTTGATTTCTGCTGTTTCGTTTGTTTTTAAAGCTAACATGACATAAAACTTAGGTTGCAATCTTTTGTCAGTATTGAGAATACTCAAAAAGCCAATCAGATTTTTACAGGTTAAAGACTAATTTATTGCTGTGATATTTTGGAATAGAGACTAATGCCACATTTCCTTTTGTAAGCGGAAGCATTATTCATTCTAATTATGTGGAAAAATCTTGATCCTATCCCTGAATTTATGCAAAAGACATATCTGTGTTGTCTGGAATATCAGTATGCCAAAGGATGCATGTACGCACCTCCGAAACTAAACTGAAAATAACAGGCAGGATGCTACAACACATCGCCAGAAAAAAGGGGCTGGTATGGCGGCTCTCTATTCTGCTTAACTGCCACCGCAGCAATCAAATTGCAACGGCGTGCTACGCAGACAAAAGAAAGAAAAGGGCATCCCTAAAAAGCGGCTCCTTTATGCGCTCGGCCGCAAACATGCCTGTGGTTGTGCAAACAACAAACCATGTCGCTGCCACATGCGCTCATCTGGATGGCGAGCAGAGCAGTTGACGTCACAGCTGTGCCGTTGCCCGTTGTCTAGGGTTTGCCGCCCAGCTTATTGAAGTCCGGTGACTTGCCTCGGTTGTTGTTGCATCTGGCAAAAACCTCACCCCGAGGCAACCCTCGCATGTTGCCAGTACGTGGCTAAAGGGACATTTGTACATGTCAAAGAAAACCTGATCGTATAGATTTTTTACGACCTGAATCTGCTCTCAGATGCATGAGTGGAGCGTATGAACAGGCAGGCAAGCAGACGTGTGTGTGCATGCAATAGCAATGCAAAACCTGTGGGTATGATGCTGATATGACAGTCAATTTTACTTCATTGTTATAGTTATGGGCGGGTTCTAGACTGCACTTTGAGGCGGCTGCTTGCCGCCGCCGCTTAACTCCGCGTGGGAGTCGCAAGCAGCATTTACCCGCGCGGCTCCGCGCGGAGCCAAACAGAAGCTCCAAAATGGACCTTCTTTCCTCTGATGACGTCGCGAAGCGCCAAGGGTGCATTCATGACATCATTAGCGCCGTGCGACGTTCGGACGCTCAGCGTCCGATACGTCAATATGGCGCCGGCCATGTAGAAGGGCCGGCGCCACATTGTATGGACACAGTCCGTATTAGACTCAGGGGCGTCTAGAAGAGACACCCCTTTTTAAAAATTGGACGTCTTGCGGACGTCCCAACTGCCGGTGTGTAACCGGCCATGGTTAACTATAGTTAGTTAATATGGTTAGCAATACCCTGTGCCAGCCAGTGCTGTGAATACCAAGTTTGATGATAAAACTTGAGAAAATTACCTTCCCTCCACTACAACACCCATAATAGTATGTATGTATGTATGCTAGTATGACCATTATGTATATTGGAAATGCAAAGGTTTGTAGTATGAAAGCAACATTCTAAGTTCTATACCAAAGTCAATGTGCTCCAAATTCTATCTGGTGCTCTGACACATTACAAATCAGATTCTTATGATCTATTCCTAGTTTTGAAGGTATAGTGGTACCTCGGGATACGAAATACCCAGGTTACGAAATTTTTGGGATACGAAAAAATCCCATAGGGAATTATTGTTTCGGGTTACGAATGTTTTTTCGGGTTACGAAAAAACTTTTGGTGCTTTTTTCGGCTTTTTCGCACGGAATCGCGGCTTTTCCCCATTAGCGCCTATGGCAATTCGGCTTACGAAGGCTTTTCGGGTTACGAAAGCGGCCGCAGAACGAATTACTTTCGTAACCCGAGGCACCACTGTAGTGAGATGTTTTCAATGAATTTTAAGCTCTTAATACTTTAGGGAAAATATCATTAATTTTATGGGCTGAGGAGGAACAGAAATGAAGGAGAACAAGGCAAAGCTGCAGTGAGCTGGTCAATTGACATACGTGGGTTAAGCTAAGTGTAACTACAGCAAATAAAAGAGCAGGGAAGGGAAATGAAATTTAAAGTGAATCAGTGTTGGAAACAGTAAGAAGCCAGAACAAAAAAACTATCATTAGAGCACATGCTGGGGACTTCTCCTACAAATAGCCAAATGCAGACTGAAGTCAGCAGGCAGCAGCAGAATTCCTGCTGAAGGGAGATGAGAGCACAGAAATACAGATTAGAAACAACAGCCATGCCAGAAGCAATAGCTGTACATTGCTGATGGGAATGCTTTAGTTCAAGTTCATGCTGGTGGATTACGCAAGGGATGGACCAGATTGCTATAACAGCCTGGAGGGAAAAGGTGCAGGGACTCTATAGAACTGTCTGTACAAAAGAAATAAATGAAAATGCTGAACTGAGGATAGAAAATCAATGCTCAAAAGCTTTTGCTTCCTAGCTGAAGTCTATATTCTACTTCCCCAAGGTCCTAAATTTGATTCAGATTTCTCTCTCTCTCCCCCTCCCTCTCTTCCCATCTCTTCATATATCTGTCTTTCAATCTCTCACTCTTGGCAAGGGTTGGTCATTCCCTGTGGCAAAGGAGACAGTTGCTTCTGATACATGAACATGTTAGGTCAGTAAGTTATTAGTCATCATTGCTGTGCACAAAGACAGAGCAGATGTCTTTGTATTTTCCAAAGCCCTGGTTACAATTCTAATTGATGTTCTCCTTGCGTGATATTTAATATCATGATTTCTTGAATAGGATGTCAACACCACCCTTCAAGAAGTGCTCAAGACTGCACTCATCCATGATAGATTAGCCCATGGAATCTGAGAAACTGCCAAACGCCAAGCTCACATTTGTGTTCTTGCATCCAATTGTGATGAGCTCATGTATGTCAAACTGGGGTGTTTATCAGACAAGCTCTTAAAGAGGTACTATTCCAGTGTGACTCCTCTAGGTGCCTCCTGTTGCATGCTGGGATTGGCAGTTTTAAGGAGGGGTATTTAGAATTCTCAGACAGAGAAGTTCAGCTCCTTAAAACTGCCAATCCCAGCATGCAACAGGAGGCTGCTAGAGGAGTCACACTGGAATAGTAGCTCTTTAAGAGCATAGTGTGATAAACATCTGGTTCAAGACCTTTGTGCTGAACATCAGATCAAACTGATAAACATCAAGAAGTTGGGTGAGTGGTTAGTGTGCTTGATGCTAACATCATCTAACACTATAGAGTAGCAAGATCGACAGAGAAGAAAAACCCCGCAGAGTTGTGGTCTGCAGTTGTGTGGTTGTGAAAGACTATGGCAAAGAATCTCAGGTTTCTATCATGACAGATATATTCCACACTATCTTTTTTCTTTTTGCACTGGTGGGATTGTGTGCTGCAGTGAGGCTATGCTGATGGTAGAAATGTTGTTAGTAGAATCTCCCATTTCACACCCTCTTTCCCCCTCCCCCTTTTTCTTCTTCTTTTTTTTTTTTTGGAGCCCACTGTGAGTAAATATGTCAAACATCTACTGGACAGTAGCAGTAATGGAGAGTGACACAGTGGTGAAGAAACTCTCAGATACAATGGCAGTGATGCTATAGCTAACAATTGTTATTACTGCAAAAAAGGAGGAACTGGTAACTCCCGTTTGATTGTCTTTTACCACTGTGGGCGACAATCCAAAATGAAACAAGAAATGATGGCTGTGTCAAACTGTAGAAATAACCCAGTTTCACACCACTTTGACTGCCATGGCGCAGTGTTATAGAATTCTGAGAAATGTAGTTTGTTGTGGCACCAGATGTCTCTGACAGAGGAAGCTAAAGGTCTCACAAAACTACAGTACTCATAATTCCATAGCATTGAGCCATGACAGTTAAAGTGGTGTGCAACTGGGTTATTTCTGCAGTGGGGATGCAGTCAATGCCAGAAGATGAGAAAGCACTCAAGTCAGAAGGCACTCAAGGAGCCATGGGATTAGAACAGAGGACAATTATGAATCACACAGTAACTAATGATGCAACTGGACTTAAGCCAAAAGTATGTTCAGCTGTTGTTGTGCTCGGTGGTTTAAGGAAAGTCTGAAGTTGCAAAGCACATAATAACATGGAATGTGAGGGATATAAATAAGGGAAAGTTAGTCATAGTAAAACATGAAATGGAATATATAAACATTGACATACATGGGGTGAGTGAGCTAAGGTGGATAAGAATGACACATATTGAGTCATGTAATTATACAGTGTTTTACTCAGGAAATGAACATCTAAAACAAAATAGCTTGTCTATTATTAAGTTTAACAATTAGTGCAGACTTTGGCAACAGACAGCTTTCCTGCCTTCTGCATCAAAGTCTGACATGTCTAGTTTTTTGTGGGTTTTTCGGGCTACTTGGCCATGTTCTAGAAGATTTTCTTCCTCACATTTTGCCAGGATCTGTGGCTGGCATCTTCAGAGAATGCTTTGCCTGGAAAAAGTGGGTCTATATATACTGTGTGAGCCTGGGAATGCAGGAGTGATTTGCATGTGTATTGTTCTGTGCTGATGGCAGTCCTCAGGCTGAGAGTCTAATGCAAAAGAGGATTAGTGTCTGCTAATTGGTAATCTTTATCTGTTGGGAAAGCCCCTGACTCTGAGTGGTTTCCAATTTGCATTTGCTGAGTCCTTATTTTGCTATTTCTCAGGACTGGTAGCCAAATTTTGTTCACTTTAAGCGTTTCTTCTTTCCGGTTGAAATTATCCAGATGTTTGTGGATTTCAATGGCTTCCCTGTGCATCCTGACATGGTAGTGGTTGGCATTGTCCAGGATTTCAGTGTTTTCAAACAGTATTTTATGCCCAGGATGGTTTGTGGCATGTTCTGCTGCTGATGATTTTTCTGGCTGGCCCAGTCTGCAATCTCTCTCGTGTTCCTTGATTCTTGTTTGCACACTGCGTTTGGTGGTCCCTATGTAGACTTGTCCGCAGCTGCATGGTATGCGGTAAACTCCTGCAGCTGTGAGAGGGTCTCTATGGTCCTTGGCTGAGCGAAGCATTTGCTGGATTTTCTTCATTGGTTTGTAAACCATTTGAAGGTTGTGCTTCCTCACCACTTTGCCTATTCTGTCTGTGAGTCCTTTGATGTATGGTAAAAATACCTTCCCTTCGGGTGGTTGTTTTTTATTCCCTCATCTGGGTTTGTCTGGGCCTGGCAGCCCTTCTGATGTCTGAGCTGGAATAACCATTGGCCTGTAGATCCCGGTCCACATTCTTCAGTTCATCTTCCAAGAAGTGGGGTTCGCAGATGCATTTTGCTCGGTCTACCAGTGTTTTGATTGTGCTTCTTTTTTGTCCTGGGTGATGGTTGGAGTTCTTGTGCAGGTATCGGTCTCTGTGTGTGGGTTTTCTTTATACTGTGTGACCCAAACATTGGTTCAGTTTGCGGATGACTAGGACATCCAAGAATGGCAGTGTTTCTTCCTTTTCTTTCCCCATATGAATTGGATGTTGGGGTGGATGTTGTTCAGATGTTTCAGGAACACAGCCAGGTCTTTTTCTCCATGGCTCCAAATGGTGAAAGTGTCATCCACATATCAGAACCAAATTGTGGGCTTTTTCGGTGCTGTTTCCAGGGCTTGCTTTTCAAAGGGTTCCATCTAAAAGTTTTCTATCACAGAGTTTAGAGGGCTTCCCATTTCTACTCCATCTCTCTGTTCATAGACTCCATTGTCCCATTGGAAATAGCTTGTGGTGAGGCAATGTTTGAACAGGGCTGTGATGTCTTCTGGAAAAATGTCAGATGAATATCATGGTGTCCATTATGGGGACGTTGGGGAACAGGGAGACCACATCAAAGCTGATTAATATGTCTTCAGGTTTTAGCTCAAGGTTCTTGATTTTTCCTATGAAGTGAGCTGAGTCCTTGATGTCGTGGGGGGGCTGCCCTATGTGGGTTTGTAATTGTGTGGCCACAAACTTGGCCAAGCCATACGTGGGGGATCCAATAGCACTTACTATGGGTCAGAGTGGAATGGAATCCTTGTGGATCTTGGGAAGTCTTCAGATTTGCACAAACTTTGTCTTGTGGTTGGCTAAATTGAGGATTTTTTGATCAGGGTGTGTCATTTTTCTGGTGATTTTGCTGGACCTTGGGAGTTCCTGGATTTTTTGCTTGTATTGTTCTGTATCCATGATTACTGTGGCATTGCCTTTGTCTGCTGGGAGAACTCCTGCATTCCCAGGCTCACACAGTATATATATATACCCACTTTTTCCAGGCAAGCATGCTCTGAAGATGCCAGCCACAGATGCTGGTGAAACGTCAAGAAGAAAATCTTCTAGAACATGGCCACATAGGCCGAAAAACCCACAAAAAACTATGGATGCTGGCCATGAAAGCCTTCGACTTCACATTTGACATGCTTGTTTATTGAGTATAATGTGTAGCATGGTCTCCATCTCTCTTGCTCAGATTCTACAATAGGATATATTCTTCCTACCCTAGACTGTCCATTTCCTTTAAGTATTATACTGTAGTGAAATTTTCTTTATTTTCAGGGAATGGAAATAATTTCCATACACTATAAACCATTGACACCTGTTGAATTTGTGCTCAACTTTTTTACAGAGGGGTTTGCCTGGTGACAGGTGTGGATTGTTGTCTAGTTCCAATTTTAATGAGTTGCACCATTTATCTTATCTGTTACCCTCTTGGCAATAAGCCCAGTTGAGTTGTGTTGAGCAAAGGAATTATATCAACATCATTATTTTGTAGAGTTTTGTACCAATGGGATTTACCATAGAGCTGCCAACCACATGTAGTCCCAACTAAGTAATTTGTGTTACAAGAAATCCCAGTTTATCAAGGATGCACATATTTAAACTGATTGAAAATTGAAAACAAAATTAATTAAACATAAACCTTACTCTTACTATATGGGCAAGTTATAAGACAAAACAATAACACATAAACTTCTAAGCCTTCTATCACAAAACATTTACAAAAGCATTTCTTGACTTTCCTGAGCTGTATTATTTCATAATCAGAGAGATCTTAAGCTATAAGCTCGTTCTGAGGTATAGTATAACTGGGGGAAATTTCCAGTGCAGATATGATATCTCCAGATATCCTTCTACAAATGAGCAACCCATTAGTTAATGGCTGTCTTCCAGTCTTGTGTCCCATATTTCATCTTCAAGGACACACTGTCCTCACTAGTGTGGTGGGTTCACACAGCTGCGAAAATCTATTATCGAGTTTGTGAATTAAAGTATTCCTGATCTAGAGTCTTTGTTCACTGAAGATGGCTATCCTATACATCTCAGACAGCTTTTACAGTCAGCCCTCTGTATTCATGGTGATTAGGGTTGCGGGACCCCTGCGAAAGCGGAAAAACTGCCCACATCTCTAGATACCCAAACAAGCATGCTACAGACTCCTGTCAACAGTGCCAGCCTGTCACTCCATTCCCCACCCAGTCAGCAGCATACCTCAACCAGATTTTAAATCCATTCCAATCCATTGGTCTCCTCAACCCCATCCCATTATTCCCAGTCCATCTCCTCTCAACCATCTATTCTTCCAAACATACCAGCCAGGTTTTAAAACCCTTTGCACCCTATTAATATCACACCCCACCACTGTTCTTTCCAATCCACCTCCTTTCATCCTCAAAAGCCAGCCAGTTTTTAATCCCTTTTCAACCCTATTGATATTGCATGCCATTCCTCTTCTTTCCAATCCTTCTCCTCTCAACCTCCCATCCTTCCAAAACAGCTAGCCAGGTTTTAAACCCCTTTCCAGCCTGTTGATCTCCTGGGTGGCTAAGATAAGAGGACAACATATTGAGAGCAGTGGGAGGAGAGAGAGAGGTCAAGCTAATTAAGCTTCTCACCCACGAATAGTCAAAACTGCAAATGTCAAGCCTGTGAATGTGGAGGGCCAACTATATTTGCTTCTGGCACTTCAAGGCATGCAATGAACATAAGCTGCATTTATGTTCTTCTGATAGGCTTCTCATAGGCAACTGAGTGTCCATAGTACAAACAGAAAAATGGACTAAAAAGACAATACAGTTGGCCCTTTATATCCATGGATTTTAATCCATTGATTCAATCATCCATGGCTTCAAAATATTAAAAACTAATATAGATTCCAAAAGCAAGCTTTGTTTTTGCCATTTTATATAAAGGACACAATTTTAACATGCCATTGTACATAATGGGACATGAGCATCCATGGATTTTGGTATCCACAAAGGGTCCTGGAACCAAACTCCAGCAGATATCAAGGACCTACTGTATTGCTCTTTATATGATCTTCTTGTTGTCATTGTTTGTTGTTCAAAAACAGCCCAAATCAATAAGGATGCAAGGGAGTTCACTAGGTCACTCTCCCTTCTCTTGCCTTAGCTGCATGGAATGCCTTGAGACCACCTCTTATCTAAAGAACTCGCTGCCTCCATCCCATGACTGAATTATCCCATTTTAGCAACACATTGGGACATTACTACGGAGTTATCTCCCTCATCACTATGGAGTCTATAAGAATGGAACTTTAGCTTTCCCATGAATATGAATGGCAGTAATAGTGGGCAGTATATAAAAAAACCTAGAGCCCACATGTGTTGTGGTTTGAGAACTGAGCTATGACTCTGGAGATCAGGGTTTGATCTGCTGCTCAGCCATGGAAAGCAACTGGATGACCTTGAGTGAGTAACATACTCTGAGCCCCAGAAATCCCTGTGATAGGTTCCCCTTGGTGTCTCCATAAGTCAGAAATGACTTGCAGGCATATAACAATAATATGAACACTGACTTTTTTATCCTCCTCCAGTGAGTTTTCTGTGCATGAACTGCAATCCAAATACACAGAGTGACTGTAGTATACTTCAAGAAGGGATGGCCAGTGGATCTAGGGGCCATATTTGAGCAGGTTGCACACTCATGATTTTCCTTGAACCCAGAAGGGACCAGAAGTGATCCCAGTTTAGATCCATGTAGAAAGTCCCACTCACACACAGTAAAGCAGACTTCTGCTCATTCCTACTGGGGAGGCCTCTGAAGAGTGGCAATTCTCCTTTTAGGAAGAAAATACTTGAGAGTGGGAGAGTTAGGGAATCATAGAATCATAGAGTTGGAAGAGACCACTAGGGCCATCCAGTCCAACCCCCTGCCATGCAGGAAATCCAAATCAAAGAATCCCCGACAGATGGCCATCCAGCCTCCGTTTGAAGACCTCCAAGGAGGGAGACTCCAATACACTCCGAGGAAGTGTGTTCCACTGTTGAACAGCCCTTACTGTCAGGAAGTTCCTCCTAATTTCAAGGGGATTTCAAAATAGGGCTGTCTGGAGTCCAATAGACTTGAATTGCCCATTCATGATATACTTAGATTGTGATGGCATGGGCAAACTCACCAACACTTCTACCTGTTTTCTTGATGATCATATACAGAAAGGGAAAGAGTCCTCCCACCACCCCAGTTTATAGAAAAATACAGAGAGTTCTAGAATGCTTATTAAAGTGTGTCGGTTATTTAGACCACAGTGGTGCAGGACTTTGGCAACATGACACCAGCAGTAAAACAGCAGTGACTTTGGGCTGAAACAGATGGCTTCTAGCTGGTTTGGGGGACATAGCATTGAGATGTGCCACATCCTCAAGTCACCTGGAAGCTACATCAGTGATTACATGCCAGCTGGCCTCCGGACAACTTGGGGGCTTGGCATTTAGATGCCACTTTCCCCGGAGCTGGCAAAAAGCCGGCTCTAGAGACAAAGGGGCTTTTTTCCACCCCAAATAGGAGTGGATTTTTTCTGCTCCTATTTGGAGCGGAAGGAGGCTGGATTGGGGCCCGCACGTCTGTTTGCCACAGCTCCAGTCCAGCCTAAATTGGGCAGCTCCAAGGGCCGTGTGTGTTGACTCCTATGTAACCTGGCCCTGAGAAAGGAGACTAGGAACTTGCTGTTGCTCTGCATTTGAAATCAATATTTATGAAGCTGGCCCCAAATGGCTGATAATATTTGAAGGTGAATTTTAATTCCATGATCTTTAAATTCTTCCAGGACCCACCCTGCCTGTCTGTGAGAATTTCTTTTATCTTGTCAAGAATTCTTCCATCTCATTGTGTGCTCCATATTAAGAATATGAAAGGTGAATAAATAAATAAAACCCTTTTGCTAATACATGGATGCATTCATTCATAACATCTTGACCTTCATTTTTTAATCTAAAGTATCACTGTTGCTTACATAGAGCTCCAAGTTGTAAGGCTACCATTCAGACAGCTAAGCAGTCCTCCAGATCTACTCTGGGCTGCAGCAATAAAACTGCTTCATGTTCTGTGCCCTTAAGGCTTTGTCAGTACATCTATTCCACTGTTTTATTCTTTATGGTGAATGATGCTCATGTTCATTTGGGAGCAGGTTGCTGGAGAGTTTGCCTGCCATGAAACAGAAGCTTGTTTGTACTAATCAGAGTGAAATATACAAAGGTTATTTTGTGTTTCCTGGTGTCACTTGGATCACCCCCTTTTTTTCCTGAATGCCAAGTGCACAGACCCATTACTTGTATAATTAGAAACTTCGTTTCTAGTTATTTGCACTGGAGCAAGAATGCAGGACTTCAGTTGAATAAAAAGAATTCCTTTGCTTTTTCATATCTCTGAGGAACAGACAGAAAGTCTATAAAACATCTGAAGAATCTATAATAGAGAAGTGTTATAGGACCTCAATGCAATCAGTATACCATGGGGAAGAAATCTTTGGCCCTCCAGATCTTGTTGAATTACAGCTCCCATCATCCCTGATCATTAACCATAGTAACTGGGTCTTATGAGACTTGGAGCCCAGAAAGTGGAGGGTCATCTGTTCATCATCTCTGCCTCAATCTCAGCCATTTGGACAGGTCCTACACACCTGGAATGTAAGGAGTTGCTCAGAAAGGATGCCTGTTAAGATGCAGGGGAAAGGAGAAAAGGTCTTTGTTGTCCAGTGCTCATGTGTTCCAACATGTCATCATTTAAAATGAGTCAAGAATTGTTACACTTTTATACCTCTATCCAGGGACGTTTGTCTTGCCCTAAACTGACTATACCTGCTCTGTCGCTGATACTTAAGTGCAGAGCAGGACACTCAGCAGGACAAGTCAGAGTTCAGGAATTATTATTATTATTATTATTATTATTATTATTATTATTTTCTTATATACCACCTTTCTCCCAATACAGGTACTCAAGGCAGAGAACAATAAGTATAAAACAATACAATTTAAAAACAGTGCAACGATATTAAAATATATGAAAATAAAAATTAAAAATAATTAAACAATGTTAAGATTTAAAACAGTTATAAATTAAAATATAATATGTTAAAATACAAACCATTAAAATTCCAGTCCTTCTCAGCTTAAAAGGCCTGACTGCACAGGACGACCAGACACTGGTTTAGGACAGAAACAGCTTCCTTGGCATTAGGTGGAAAGGAGTGATAGAGCTGGGTATCATCATTGTACAGGTGGCACCTTACTCCAAAATTCTGGACAACCTCTCCCAGCGGCTTCATGTAGATGTTAAAAAGCATAGGAGAGAGGACTGAGCCCTGAAGGATCCCACAGGACAATGACAAGGGAGTCAAACAGGAATCCCTAAGCACCATCTCAGGGACGTAGCCAAGGGGGGGGTCCTTGGGGTCCAGACCCCCCTTCCATTAGAAAAATGAATAGTGCGTGCTGCTGCGCCATTGCGCCCAAGACCCATTATAATGGTGGCACTTAGTCTGGACCCCTCCCCCCTTCCTAAAATCCTGGCTATGTCCCTGACCATCTTCTGAGAATGTCTCTCCAGGAAAGAACTGAACCAATGTAGAACAGTGCCTCCAAGCCCCATTTCCAGAGAGGCGACTCAGAAGGATACCATGGTCGATGGTACTGAAAGCCACTGAGAGGTCCAGAAGAATCAACAGGGACACACGCTCCCTGTCCAGTTCCCTGTAAGGAGACCAAAGCAGTTTCTATCCCATGGCCAAGTCTGAAAGCAGACTGACATGGATCTAGATAAACTGTCTCATTCAGGAACCAGACTGACATGGTTCTAGATAATTGGTCTCATCTTGGAGTTGAGAGGCCACCACATGTTCCAGCACCTTGCCCCAAAATGGAAGGTTGGAGCACTCTTTCAAGCCTCCAAGAGAGCAACATGCTCCAAATAGTTCTGAGGGTGCATCTACGCTGTAGAAATAATGAAGTTTGACACCACTTTAACTGCCAGGGATCCATCCTACAGAATTCTGGGACTGGTAGTTTTGTGAAGCATCAGGATTTTTTGGCAGAGAAGAATAAAGACCCTGTAAAACTACAAATCCCAGGATTCCATAGGATGGATCTACAGCACTTAAAGTGGTGTCAAACTGTGTTATTTCTACAGTGTAGATGCACCCTGAAGCTGAATTGAGGAATTATCTTTCTGAGGATTGAAAAACCTTGAAAGGAAAATAATAGCATCTCCTTCCTTTTAGTTCTTGCCCCAGGTTTGTTGCTTGCACTGAGGAACTAGTATAGAAATTCCTTTGGTCCTGTATATGGAGAAAGCTAGTTCCTTAGAAGAGAGACAATGTGGTGTAGTGGTTTTAGCATTAGACTGAACTCTGGAAAACAGGGTTTGAATCCTTGCTCAGCCATGGAAATCCACTTGGCGACCTTGGGCTAGTCACTTTCTCTCAGCCTCAGAGGAAGACAATGGCAAACCCCCTCTGAAGAAATCTTACCAAGGATCCCACATGATAGGGCCATGCTAAGGTTGCCAGAGGTCAGAAATAACTTAAGGGCACACAGCAACAACACCAAAGTCCCCTGGATGGGACAGGGCAAGAAACAAACCTTATGATGCTGACATTTGGAGGTCCATGTCTCAAAAAATACCTAGTTGATGGCCTAAGCCAGGCCTATGGTTAAGGCAGCCATCTCAGACAACAAAAGCAGTGAAGGAATGAAGGGAGGTAATTGGCTACCTCTCCTCATTCTATATACATAATGTACAGCTACTGGGGACGCCTTGTGTTTTGATTCAATAGCAAAATATTTTTTGCTGCATCTGCTCTCGGGCTCAGACCCAGGCATCATATTAGGTCCTGGCTCAATATCCAGCACTTCTACCTCCAGTGCTGTTCCACCTGATCCAGCTGATTGACTCCTCTTCATCTTAAGCAATGACAAAGTCCAAGACAGTATTTGTTACCGTCTCATTATGTCTTGCTATGTAACATATGTCTTTGCTCTCCTGTCCTTTGTCTTGGGACATTTGAGACACCAAGACAGAAGTTGTTCTCCCTCAAATCAGCCAAGTTACATTGGCAGATGAAGCAGACAAGTTACTCACCCAATCTGTGGCAATAAAATAACAAGTTATGTGGTTACATGACAAACATTTGCTGCCTTTGCCTGGCACCTCCAGTCTGTTATGTCAACTGACACATATATTATGTGTAGCAACTGCCTCACAGTGCATAATGGCCAGGAATGCCCTGCCACAAGGTTGGCATGAGGGTAATGACACCCTCCAGCTCCTTGTTTTCGCCAGAACTAGTGCATGAAAATGATTACCTGTGATACTATCAGTAATTTTAAACAATTGTAAGCTGCCTTGTATCCCTTGGTGTGTGTGTGTGGGGGGGGGGAAGTGGGACATAATTTGAACAAACAAATAAATAAAATACAGCTTTCATGACTTGCAGCCACTTTTAAATTTATATGTATGGGGAAAGGGGAATTTGCTCTGAAATGTGGTCCCTAAATTCTTCAAGCATCTCTATAAAATAAGTGCAGTGGTTACAGGACACATCTGTCAAACAACAAGAATTGTTCTTGGTAAATAAAGGCCATCAGAGCACTTCTTGGGGATATCTGCCTCAATGGGCATTTGCTCTGGAACAATGCATCCAAAAACACATTTGTGTGTGTGTGTTTATTTGAATTCCATCATAATATTCAGAAAAGTGAAAACTTAAGAGGGATAATAATGTTTCAGACCTCATAGTAGTCCAAGAGATAAGAATCACATCATTTTTCATCAGAATCTTTAAAGTTCAAACCCCTGAAGCATTTCTTATTGAGTACTTAGTTATGGTTTTGCAATAGGTATATGAAAAATTCCTTAGGTGCTTTCCCCTCACTTTAAAATGTTTAGTTTTCCTCACCTTTTCACTGATATTTTTTATTTCATTCCCAGATTTAATTTGTTTGGAGGTCATGGTCATCTCTTTCTGGATGGTTGCTGTGACAACTTCAAAATCAAATCCACTCCCTTCGCCACATTAAATTTTATATGTCCTTATGTTCAATCCTTGAATTGTTTCTCCTTGAGCTTTTACCACCAACTTTCTTAATGCTATATCTCTTTGATACCCCCAAAACAGTAGTCAGTATTAAACTAGATGTTACTGAAGCATTCTTGTACTTGTCATGAACATGCCTAAGGAATAGTGGTTAATTAGGGCCCACATATTTGCAAAGCTTTTAATGTCAATCACTTCTGTAAATACTGGCTTCACCATTAAAGTTAAAGCCCTGCTCTTTGCTTGGCATTAAGAGAAAATCAGCTTTTAATAACATGCCTCCAGGTTTGCATTAAAAAAAGCACATTCTCTGTGGCAAGCAGCTTAAAATCTCAGCTGATTAAACACTCAGTAATCTATTTGGTGCCTTTCACGCAAGTGTTCCCCCAAAAGAAGATTGGCGAATAATTCCACTCACTTTGCACTCAGATTTGTTTAAGACAAAACAAGTGGCAAATCAATGACATAAAGAGATGATAACCCCTTCTAGTCTGAATGCAATTATTGTGATGTATTGTTATTGATGCAAATGGGATGTTCTATGGGAACAGATGGCCATCTCCAATTTTGATATGGTCTAACAATTTATTGCTGTTATTATTAAGTGTCTTCAAATGTACCATTTCTGTATGCTTTTAACTGTACTAGTATTTTAATATTGTAATCCATCCTAAGTCCCAGATAATAATAATAATAATAATAATAATAATAATAATAATAATAATAATAATAATAATAATAATAATAA
>NC_056523.1:208790799-208801654 GCF_019175285.1 Sceloporus undulatus
GCCGCCCTGGTGGCACAGCGGTTAAGTGCTAGTACTGCAGCCACTCAAAGCCACAAGGTTGAGAGTTTGATCCCAGACAGGGCTCCAGGGTCCACTCAGCTCTCCATCCTTTCGTAGGTCAGTAAAATGTGTACCCAGCTTGTTGGCGGTAATTGGCTTACACATTGTAAACTGCTTAGAGAGTGTTAATTCACCGATGAGCAGTATAGAAATGTACTTGCTATGGCTTTTGCTATTGCTGTAATAATCTCTGATTTGTAGAGGCCCTATCATAGAATTTTCTTGGCAAAATTTAATCAGAGGAGGTTTGCCATTGCCTGCCTCTGGGGCTCAGAGGTGTGAATTGAATAGGATTAACTAGAGGGTTTCCATGACTGAGCAAGAATTTGACCCTGGTCTTCTGTTGTCCAAGTCTAACACTCGGGCCCCTACACCACACTGACTCTCAGGTAATGCTTGATCAACAGGTCCTTAAGCAACTTTGGAACAAAAGTTATAATGGGATGCACATTAGTGAAACATTTTTACAAAACAGATATTTTAATAAACAAATAACATTATCAGTTATGGAAAGAGTTGCTACTAGTGTCCTAAATCCAATCTTGTGCTAAAAACCTGGCCACTGACAAGCAGTTCCATCCATAGAAACACCCAATGGAATACAAGCCAACTATCTTAAAACAGACAAAGAAAAACAGCAGCTTTGCATTTTAGAGAGACTGGGATGACTATGATAAAACAATGTCATTAATTATCTCTCAGGATACTTGTGTTATGTGTATGATTTCTGGTTTCTGGAACTTATTTGTTCATGATGTCATTTGAAATTTGAATCATAATACAGATATGTTCTTATTTAATGTCTTAAAAATAAAAAGCTAGTAAAATGTGTTGCATTTATGAAGCATTCATCATTATATCTTTGTTATTCCAGACATTTTTAAAAACGTCAAAACAAGCCAGACCTCTCTCCTAGGTCCTACTCTTTATCTTGCAATCCACTAGATTCCATGGGCCATATTGGACTGAAAAACTAACAGAGCATAACTGGACAGGATCTATATTGGGATGGATTGACTTGGTGCCTGAGCAGACAGGCAAAAATAAAGCTGCTTCGGGTCACTTTGGGGGTATGCTGTGTAATGATGCATGCAACCTAAGAGGCCAGATGCCACACCAAAGCCATGCTCCAGCCCTAAGAACTGGAGTGCAGCTTTTGGCCTCTTAAGATGCATGTGTCATTTAAACAGCATACCTCCAAAGTGACCCGAAGCAGCTTTATTTTGGCCTGTCTGTTTGGGCCCTACATCATTACAAGATTTAGTTTTGGTTTTGGTTTCTTGTTTGTATATTTGTTTGTTCAGCTAGAATCTTGAGGCCCCCCCCCCCCCCGTTCCGGGTCAGGTCCCTGTAGGACTAAATAATCCTGAGCCTAATGTTTAATATTTTTATGGTATACCACAACTGAATGCAGCACAGATCTTTAGCACCAAAATCCATTCCTGGTTAATCCAGTTTTCCTTCCCTTCATTTAGACAACTTGAGAGGAGGTCTAAGTTATAAAGTGATTAGGAATCAGAAACTCTTGTTTATATTCTGCAAAACACACCAAATTCTCAATTGTTACAGGTACATCTTCCTGTATTTCATTTGAAACATGCACAGTGGAGTAAGAATGTAAATATTCAGTTATTTCAACCTCACAAGTAAAGATGAATAAATTCACTGTGGAGTGCACAAATATTTCTACACAGCTCTCACCTGGTGTTCACACATCCTGAAGTGCTTTGGGAAATTATTATGTACAGATCAACACACACACACACACACACACACACACACACACACTGTTCATGTTTTTACACATGGTTTCCACCCATGAGAATAATATGTTGCTGGTTTTTTGGTAGAAAAATCACAACTTCCAGATTGCCATACATTTGTCTGTATGCAAGATTCTATTTTTGGAACAAAAAGCAAATGTCTTGTGGACACAAAAAAAAATCAGCCATATTGGGGAGTTTTTATTACGGTGTACAAAAAAAAAACACCCCATTAGTCTTGAGGAAATAGTGACTATTTATAGTGCAAGAGTATTATTTTTTGTGCAAAACTCAGTTATCTTGGACACCATGTGGCTCACCAGAAACAGTATTTTTGTGCAAGAATTATAGGGAGCGAAGAATCACAATTGTTACACAATTTCCGGAAAATTTAGAGATGGACAATAGTAGGAGAATATTGTGCTAAATTCTTGCTGTTGTGTTATTTTGCCTAACCTAGTTTCCCCAGTGTCAGGAAACCCATTTTTCTACTAGGCAACAGATAAAGCCAAATATTCTTTCCATCACTACTGGAAAATAAAGTGGTAAATGTGAAATAGGCTTTAAAAGGAGAAAGAAAGAGAGACATCTTCTGGTCAGTCCTCTGTCTGGTTTACTTGTCTGGTTTACTCCTGACTACACTACTGGAAAATCTTTGAACCAGAACATGTTATCATTTAAAGCCAGGTCACTAACTGAGAAGAGCTATGTGATCCAGGACATTATCCTGAATGACCTGACATTTGTGACTGAAACCTGGCTGGGCAAAGATGTAAAGAGGCCACCAGATTTTTGTGTGCCACAGTAAATGAAATCTGATGGTGGAATTGCCAGAATGTATTATGAGTCTGTGGATAGAGGAATTTAAAAGAATTCTTCTGGCCTGCAGTGATCACTACCTAACAGCATATAATGTTACGTTACTAATCTCTGCAGGATTGGGAAATAAATGGATACCAAATGATTCCTGGATGATCTGGTGAATTTTTCAGGAAATATTCACATTTTGTAGTAAAGACAACATGCACTTATTTAAATTTATTTTACATAAAAGTTTGCTTTTGCTTTTGTTTTGCTGTGACTTTACTGCATAATGGTATTTTTGTTCTCTCTCTCTCTCTTTCTCTCTCTCTCTCTCTCTCTCTCTCTCATACACACACACACACACACACACACACACACACACACACTTGAGAGCCCTGGTGCTCAAAAAAAGCAATTCGTAAACACTATTGCTGCTACAAGGGCAATGAAGACTATGAAGCTGTACAGACCAGTAAGAAAAGCCAACCTGGGGTGGAGTCGGTGTGCAGTGTCCATATGATGCATGCCCTGTCTCCACCCTCAGGCCGGAATGATGCCGTGTGCCCCATAACACATGGTGTGTGGCATCACAGGGCTCCTCTGGTGCCACATTTGCACAATGGCTGTGGCTATCGCACCCTTTGCAGGGTGCAAAAAGGAGACGCTGAAAAGGCCAGATCGAGGCCACAGCATGCAGTTGCCATGCCCCCAATCTGGTTGTAAAAGGGGTGGTTTGCAAAGCCACTATGACAACAACAGAAAAGCTACAATTTCATCAGAACCCTAAGTTCAGCTGAAAGCCAGTTGATCCCAGAGTTTGGAAAAGGGTCACAACTGCCAGAATCCACCTGTCGGCTGGCAGATTTTTGGAACTGTAATCATAAAAAAAAGTATCATTTTAACATTCTGACCCAATCCTTGTGTCCTCAAGGAGTCACTAAACCATTTACTGAATGATAAGTCAACTTATCATGTAAATCACATTGATTCAATGGTGTACCTAGCAAGGAGTAGCAAATTGATTTGAGCCTTTCATAGTTCTTCGGGAAGGACATAGTGTTATGACTGGGCATTATCTTATTTGTAATTGTATTATTTTGAGTTTACTTATGAACCATCTTGGAAGAACCTGAAACAAGGAAGGAAGGAAGGAAGGAAGGAAGGAAGGGCGAATCATGTGAGGCCTTATTTATTGCAAAGTACCATGTCTCTCTAGCTTTCTAGTGACAAACTCTGGCAAACTCTGTGCTGCGGCGACAGCACATGTGCCCACAGAAAGGGCTCTGAGTCTCCCCTCTGGCACATGTGCCATAGGTTCGCCATCACTGGCCTAAAGGCACCAGATCCCATCTGATCTTGGAAGCTAAACAGAGTCAGCCCTGATTAGTACTTGGAAGGGATACTGCCAACAAATACCAGGTCTGTAGGCTATATTTCAAAGGCAGTATTCCTTACCTAAGAAGAGTCTATAAAACTTATGAGGTTGACATAAACTGACAGAAATTTGAAAATACATACAAACACACCCAATTTTTATGAAGGAGACATGAGGTGACAGGTTTTCAGGTACATGTACAAGACATATACAACCCTGAAATGGAGGAGAAAGATCTTGCTTAATTTGAAGTACTTATTCTAAAACCTATTTAATGATCTTTGAAACGATGCCTATTTAGACTAACAATCACTCTAATTAAATGGAAGAAATTGAGGAGCCTCTAATCTCTCCTGAATGTTTCTACAAACCACTTATTTAAAAAATGATTTAATCAGAGTTTCATAAAAGAATATTTTGAGTGCGAAAAACCCTAGACACGTACCATTTTATTGATATGCGCAATGCACATGTAGTTGATTACAATAAAATGTAAGCAAGAGAAGGATCTGAAAATCTTTACTGAATGTAATACTTGCAGTTCAAAGACGATTAAAGATAATTGTAGATTAAATGAAGTACCTAGCAGCTTGGCTAGTTTTGCAAAAGCTAATATTTCAGTTTCTTGCAAAACCAATGAGGGATAATTTTTCATATTTGTACTGAAACTCAAGCATGTCTAGGTCAGTCAATGCGCATGAAGATAGAGTGAGAGCTTAGAAAAGTTTCTTTTTGAACAATCACATCCAGATTCTGAGTGTGGTTGTGTAGAAACAACAACAACAACAACAACAAATCCTACAACTTTACCGTAACCATACTGGCTGGGCTAATCTAGGATTTATAAGGAGTAACTTTTGCACACTCTAGGCAAACTTTTAGAAAATCTGGACAAAATCTATCAATTTGTTCACTTTTAGAAGACTTTTAGGCCCTTGCTGAACTCAAGTTTCTGTTGGTCTTAGCTGGCATCACAAATGGTAATGATTTATCTATAATGGACAAATTAATGATCGTGATAAATGGGAAAATGGAACAACAATTTCTGAGGAAACTGGAAAAAGTAAACAAATTATGGAAATGAAAATCCTCAGACTTAAGATGAAATGTTACATCTGATAAAACAAGTTATTTTGTGTTTCTTTTTTAAATTAATAATGTATCTATTGCAGTATAGGTAAACTGTAAAATCTTGGACTTTGTAAAGAAAAGAATGTTCATGTATGTAATTTGTTGTGGTACACTGCCATATACAATGTAATTAAAATCAAGAGGTTATTTCAAACTCAAATTTAAAAAATGGTAATGAATGATGGAAACTGTAGTTTGACATTTTGAATTGACCAGTGGGGGTTACCATCTTGCTCTCTTCTCCACTATCAATTCTCTTTCCCCCAAATTACTTTTATTAAAACAACAACAATGGCAACAGAAAGCTGTATTTTTGTTACATGTGTTTTCATGGAAAGAACTGTTAGTCCATGGAAATCCAATGCATTGTCAGCCCAAAGTAAGCCCAATGTGGAAGAGGGCTAGGATTACAGCCTCAATGAGGTGAATAATATAAGGCAAAGGGTGTTAAGGTCAGCAATCAATATTTTGTTGGAGATGTAATGATCCCCTTCTCTACACCTTTCTGTTCACCTAAGGAACACTCAAGGCATCTGAAAGTCATGAGAGAAAAAATAAAACTATACTGCTAAAATGTAGGCCACTAATAATAAAACAACAGCAGCTGCATCCTCCACAGCATTCAAAGAGTATATCAAAGCCAAAAAGACAATTTTAATTTTTATAAAACAGTAACTAATAAATTCTTACCACCCCATCCCACAAATTAATATAATTATAACCGTACTTCAGGTATAATCATGTATAGCAAATCACCCATAAATAATTTCCCTATCTACTATCATTTTTAATTCTATTATTACTTAATCTGTTTCTATTTCTCTACACCATTAAAACTGCATTTGTTGTTGTGTGACTTGAAGTAGTTTCTCACTTATGCTGACCCCAAGGCAAAACTATCACAGGGTTTTCTTGGCAAGATGTGTTCAGAGGAGGTTTGCCATTGCCTTCTCTTGAGGCTGAGAGCATGTGACTTGCCCAAGGTCATGCAGTGGGTTTCATGGCCCAGCAGGGAATTGAACCCTGGTCTTCAGAGTCCAGCATTTAAACCACTACGTCACACTGGCTCAATTAGGGAGGAAAAGGTAAATTTTAAGAAATTAAAAGGAACAATAGTAGCAGCCAATGACAAGAACAACTATCACCAAAACATATATACATCAAAGAGGATTTAGGGCCAAAATAGATGGCCTTGAAGGTGTGACTTGAAGCCGCTCCATCTGAAGCCAGATTTGGTTCATGGCAGTTGCACACCACAGCCCCATTCCACTGAGGCACCTGCTGAAAAAGGAGCAGTTTTCAACTGCTCCTTTTTCGGCACAGAAAAACTGTTTTGGCGGCTCTTCTTCAGCCCCACATGACCACATAGCCCGAAAAACCCACAAAAAACTATGGATGCTGGCCATGAAAGCCTTTGACTTCACATCCCTTTCATTGTTGGAGACAAAGGAGAATTACTCAGAACCCACCCTGCTACCCCTAAATTAATCTGTTGTCTTCTACTCTGCTGGTGTAGTGAAGCACCATTTCCATTCCCAGTATAATAATGGTCAGGTTTCACCGTCAGTTCTTTATATATTAAATGGACTGGAGCCTCATCTTGTTCTTTGCTTTAGCCAGAAAAACATCTTGGAATAGCCATGCTTGTTCCAAGGAACTTATGGAGATGCTCTCTGACACCTATTTTTCCCATAGGCGGAGAAAAAAAATATTTTATCTTATTTTGTGTGAAGGAATGTTCAGTAAGAAAACTTTCTCTGGGGGAATGGGGGTTCTCATTAAAAGCTGAATGAATATGGTCAAGGTCATGGTTTATTACCATACTACTCATTTTCCTTTCCTGCTTCAATTATTGGAAAAGGTATTAAATTGCTAATTTTCCCTCATAAACTTTGAAAAATAGTTCTCCCTGTGTTTCATTCTCCCCCTATATGTAGTGATGAGGGTGAAATATTATGGATGTAAAGGCACAAAGGAACCTGTGTTGTTGGGTCTCCTCTTTGGTTTTGCATTTAATCAAAGCTATTGAACCCTGAAATTCTGACCTGATTGTACCTATAAAACTTTGCTGTATTTATATCCCCATTAGTGTTAGCCCTACCTGCTGGATGTCTTAAGAAGAATTTATTTAAAAAGTTCCTCCCTCAGGGGGTCCAGAAATAGCTAGCTTTGCTCAATTTATTTTGATACCAGAGAGATGGCTGAAACCTTTATGTGTTGCGTCTCAGGCACTTGGAAGATATGGTCAGGATCTTTGTAGCCTAAGGGCACTCTACAGACAGCAAATGCCTAGGTTTTAGAGCACACTTAAAGCATCCGCTGGACTAGAGGTGTGTTCAGGACCCCAGCATCATTTAGGGCAGATTCACTGCAAACTTACAGCATAGTTGCCATATAGTTTTATGAAACATCCAATAAAACATTTTGCTGTTATTCCAAAATTACATTTTTTGCATTTCTGAAGTTATGCCATATCCCACATTAGGGCTTTATTCTTATGCTCCCAAAATAGTCACACACACTATTCTGAGGTTTATTTAATGAAGCAACCAGCCTGAAGAAGAGTCTTTTTAAAGCCTGGTGACTATTTTGTATGTTTATTTGGTTACCAGCAGCACTGTCTCTTTGTGTCTATGCAATTGGGGTTGTTGATATTCTGTCACCTAACCAGCTGTACCTTCCTCCTGCTTATGTTTAAAACACCCTGGAACTGATAGTTCTTGAAATAATATGTTTCAAATGGAAGCACAAATCTAGGGGTCTCCAGGGGGGTCTAGGCTAGCAGTTCACAGTTTAAAATGTTCCTTGTGTTGTGATCTGATACAGGCTCCAGAAAATCTCAGAGTGAAATAATTTCCTATAAACATCCACAGGTAATTTTAAGAGGAAGGAACTAGCCAAACTATCGCTTGCCTAAGAAAAGTCTGTGAAATTCATGGGGGTGCTATATGTCAACAGGCAACTTGAAGGTGCGCAAAGATGCACACAATTGTACATGAGATAACAATGTCTGCCCACTCAGAAATAGGTTCCATTAACTCTAGTGGGGATCACTTCCAGTTAAGTTACATATGATTGCATCACTGACTCCCCCCCCCCTCCTGAGAATGGAGTGAAAGTCTGGATTGAGTCATCATGGATCTCCATGCCCTTCCCCTGCCAGCTAAAGTCCTGGAAATACAACTGTAGATGGAAACATATCATTCTCAGCCTTGGCCCTTCCCGGACATCAGAGAACTCTGCTTCACCATGACTTATTTATTTTGAGTATTTATACCCTGCTCTTCAGCCACAAAAGCTCTCAGAGTGGCTTCCTTTTTCTTTTTTAATTAGACAGTTCCCTGCCCTCAGGCTTACAATCTAAAAAGACATGGCACAAAAGGAGAAGGGAGACTACAGACAAGTGATGAACTAGTTTGTCTTTTGTGCAATGCATTATGTACATGTGTGTCTTTGCCGCTTTATGACTGAGGATGAAAACATGAGAGGTATCATATTCAGTACAAGTATCCATAGCATTGTCCTCATAGTTGTGCTTCTGATTTCAACCAAACGTGAAGCCATCGCATGGCAACTTCAAAAATGCTTCAGGGTTAATGCTCAGAATTAAGCATCCTTTTCTGAAGTGTTTCTCGTCATCTCTGTCTTTTTTTTTTCTTCTTCTCCAGTGCTCCATTTATCGGAAGACACTCTTTCTGAGTCTATTATTTATGAACTATTTAATCAGTTTTGTGCTTGCATAAGTGCCCACTAGGGACTTCCAGATGATGCAGTAAAGATTAGTAATCATAATCGTTCTGGGTAGCCATGCGGCTGTACTTGACCTTTTGATTTTTACAGCAGAGACACAGCTGTGTGCCACAGTATCTCATTTCATCAGAAATATGGATTCAAAAAGTTGAATCCAGAATCTACTTGCCATCAGATATTATGTTGTCTTAAGTGTGGGGAGGGGGACATTTAGGGGGGATTCTGTGGCCTTTGATCTTCTAGTGAATCTTCTTTCAAACATAACTCAGTCTACGTATCTTCAGAGTTTCAGAACACACTTCATTTGATATCTCTACCCTTGTTTCCATATGTGCATACTGATCCCCTGATCATTGCAAGTGTCGTCTGATGCTAACTTGGATATATGAATGGGCCATCATCAATTCAAAATGCACAACAGAGTTTGAATCATCAACAAAACTCACAATACTTATATATTGACTGTGTTTCATCAAAAATAGTTCTGTGGGAATTCAGTGAACTTACTGGACATGGAATGGTGATTGACCGTTGTGGAGAGGAAGGGATTAGGAATAAGAACAAAATGGAATCTCTTCAAAGAGATTGAAGAAATTATACATTATAGATAATTATAAATTATCAGCTATAGAAGAGATTATATGGAATGATCATTGATACTCCAGTTAACTTCAGGCCCCTCCTTTGAGCTATAACCCTAACAATAATCTTACCAGCTTGACTTTATATATGACATTTAGGCAGGCAGGAGCCTGAATCTCAATAATAGCCGTTCTTGGTGTTTAAAAGGTAAGAGTGAATCAAATCAACTCATTTCTGTATTATATATTACTTTTACATGTGATCATCCATGCCATTTTGTTTTCACTTTACCAGAGATAAAAAAAAACCTTCTCATATACTATGTTGTACATAGTATGTACTAAGTACATACTATGTAGTACATACATAAATACATTTTCTCACCAAAATTTTGCCTTTTGCAACATTTGGGAGGGAAGTCTATAATAGGTCTGTAGGTGGAAGAAATCGCATTTCTCAACATACATTGTATCTGTGCATGCATGTGTGAGGACATATTACTCTAAAATGTACTTTTAAAAAAATAATTACATTTTTGTACAATTTTGATGCCCCAGCCTGCACTGTGAGACAACAAGAAATGCAAGCCTGAGGGATAATTATGTTCTGATCTATAGGTTAGTTTGGGAGATGCAGACTAGGCTTAAACCCAATTGCTAGTCCAAACTAAGGTAGACATTAAAATCAATGGTATATGCTGATTAATTTGAGCCAATGTGTTGTAATAGTTTGAGTGCTGAACTCTGACTCTGGAGATTAGGGTTGGAATCCCAGCTCAGTCATGAAAACCCACTGGGTAAGTCACACTCTCTCAGCCTCAGAGGCTGGCAATGCCAAATCCCTCTGAATTAACTTTCCAAGAAAACCCCATAGGGTTGACATAAATCAGAAATTACATGAAGGCACACAGCAAGAACAACAGAAACAACAACAACAAATTAATTTAGTGTGTCCACCTTATTTGGGATAAGCAACTGGATTTAAGCCGAGCTCTGCTAATGTCAAAATTTTAAAAAATCATCCTCCAGTAAAATAATCCTAAAATTCTCAGCTTGTAATGCCAGCCACTTTCTTCTTGCTTGATTTGAAGCCACAAAAATGTGAAGCTAAGATACTTAGCCAATATCTTCTAAAAAGTAACCCATTACAAAGAATTAGTTATGTGCAATTAATTCCTTTTCAAGTTACACTGTGGTTGTTAATGGAATGGACAACGTCACTCTTTTTATAGTTAATAATTTAGTTACGTTTATAGCTACAGAGTGTCAATGGCCTCATTGCTTAGCTGTCCTTTACATCAAAATATAGTAACTTGTAGCACTCTGACTTTTCTTAGGAACTTGGGCGGGTTACAGACCGCCTATTTGGGGCGGTCTGTACCCGCCCCTTT
>NC_056523.1:208801679-208814532 GCF_019175285.1 Sceloporus undulatus
CCCCACACACCCTATTCCCTGACCGTTTTTTACGTTTATTTCCGCCGTTTTATTTCATGAAGCAATGAAGCAGCAAACCAGCCTGAAGAGAGTCTTTTTTAGAAAGATGAAGAAAGAGTCGAAAGACGAGTAGGACGAAAAGAAGAGTCTCTTTTAAAGCCTGGTGACTATTTTGTATGTTTTTTTTGGTTACAGCAGCACTCAGCAATGTTCTCTTTTTGTCTATGCAATGTGGGTTGTTTATTGTTAATTTGTCACCTAACACAGCTGTACCTTCCTCCTGCCTATGTTTTAAAAGCACCCTGGAACAGATAGTTCTTGAAACAATATATGTTTCAAATGGAAGACACAAATCTAGGGGTCTCAGGTGGGTCTAGGCTAGCAGTTCACAGTTTAAAATGTTGCCTTGTGGTTGTGTCTGATACAGGCTCACAGAAAAATCTCAGAGTGTGAAATATTTTCCTATAAACATCCACAGGTAATTTTATAAAGAGGAAGGAACTAGCCAAACTGTCGCTTGCCCTAAGAAAAGTCTGTGAAATTCATGGGGTGTCTATATGTCAACAGGCAACTTGAGGTGCGCAAAGATGCACACAATTGTACATGAGATAAACAGTGTATGCCCACTCAGAAATAGGTTCCATTAACTCTCAGTGGGGATCACTTCCAGAGTTAAGTGTTACATATGATTGCATCACTGACGCCCCCCCCCCCCTGAGACTGGAGTGAAAGTCTGGATTGAGTTCATCCATTGGATTTCCATGCCCTTCCCCTGCCAGCTAAGTCCTGGAAATACAACTGTAGATGGAACATATCATTCTCAGCCTTGGCTTCCGGACATCAGAGAACTCTGCTTCACCATGACTTATTTATTTTGAGTATTTATACACTGCGCTCTAGCACAAAAGTCTCAGAGTGGCTTCCTTTTTCTTTTTAATTAGACAGTTCCCTGCCCTCAGGCTTACAGTCTAAAAAGACATGGCACAAAAGGAGAAGGAGACTACAGACAAAGTGATGAACTAGTTGTCTTTTGTGCAATGCATTGATGTACATGTGCGCGAGTGAGGATGAAAACATGAGAGTATCATATTCGTACAAGTATCCATAGCTTGTCCTCATAGTTGTGTTTGCTTTCAAACCAAACGTGGTGAAACCATCGCATGGCAACTTCAAAAATGCGTCAGGGTAATGCTCGAATTAAGCTCCTTTTCTGAAGTGTTTCTTGCCATCTCTGTCTTTTTTTCTTCTTCTCCAGTGCTCCGTTATGGAAGACACTCTTTCGCGATCTATTATTTTGAAAATTTAATCAGTTTGTGCTTGACTAAGTGCCCACTAGGGACTTCCTGATGATGCAGTAGATTGTAATCATAATCGTTCTGGGTAGCCATGCGGCTGTACTTGCCTTTTGATTTTTACAGCAGAGACACAGCTCGTTGCCACAGTATCTAAGCCAGCATTTCATCAGAAATATGGATTCAAAAAGTTATCCAGATCTACTCTGCAATCAGATATTATGTTGTCTTAAAGTGTGGGAGGGGACATTTAGGGGGGGCTTCGTGGCCTTTGATCTTCTAGTGAATCTTCTTTCAAACATAACTCAGTCTAAGTATCTTAGCAGTTTGAGAACACACTTCATTTGATACCCCTCTCTACCCTTGTTTCCATATGTGTATACTGATCCCCTGATCAGTGCAAGTTATCTGATGCTAACTTGGATATGAATGGGCCTCATCAAATTCAAAATGCACAACGAGTTTGAATCATCAACAAAATAACACTCTTCTATATTGACTGTGTTTCATCAAAATATTCTGGGGAATTCCAGTGCACTTATTGGACATGGAATGGTGATTGACCGTTGTGGAGGGAGGAAGGGATTAGGATAAGAACAAAATGGAATCTCTTCAAAGAGATTGGAAGAAATTATACATATAGATAATTATAAATTATCAGCTATAGAAGAGTATTATATGGAATGATTCTTGATACTCCCGTTCAACTTCAGGCCCCTCCTTTGAGCTATAACCCTCGACAATAATCTTACCAGCTTGACTTTAATATGACAGTTAGGCAGGGGCAGAGGCTGAATCTCAATAATAGCCGTTCTTGGTTTTAAAAGGAGAGTGAATCAAATCAACTCATTTCGTATTATATATACTTTACATGTGATCATCCGTGCCATTTGTTTTCACTTTAACCAGAGATAAAAAAAAAAAAAAAAACCTTCTCATCTATAGTTGTACATAGTATGTACTAAGTACATACTATGTAGTACATACATAAATACATTGTCTCACCAAATTTTGCCTTTTGCAACATTTGGGAGGGAAGTCTTATTAGGTCTGTAGGTGGAAGAAATTGCATTTCTCAACATAACATTGTATCTGTGCATGCATGTGTGAGGACATATTACTCTAAAAATGTACTTTAAAAAAAATAATTACTTTTTGACAATTTTGATGCCCCAGCCTGCACTGTGAGACAACAAGAAATGCAAGCCTGAGGGATAATTATGTTCTGATCTATAGGTAGTTGGGGAGATGCAGACTAGCTTAAACCCAATAGCTAGTCCAAAAAACAGGTAGACATTAAAATCAATGGGTATTGTTGTGTGTGTGTGTGTGTTAATATATATATGATATATAATATATCTATTATTATATATATATATAGTATATATATGCTGATTAATTTGAGCCAATGTGTTGTAATAGTTTGAGTGCTGAACTCGGACTCTGGAGATTAGGGTTGGAATCCCAGCTCAGTCATGAAAACCCACTGGGTAAGTCACACTCTCTCAGCCTCAGGCTGGCAATGACAATCCCTCTGAGAAACTTTCCAAGAAAACCTATAGGGTTGACATAAATCAGAAATTACATGAAGGCACACAGCAAGAACAACAGAAACAACAACAACACAATTAATTTAGTGTGTCCACCTTATTTGGGATAAGCCAACTGGATTTAAGCCTAGCTCTGCTAATGTCAAAATTTTAAAAATCATCATCCCGTAAATAATCCTAAAATTCTCAGCTTTAATGCCAGCCACTTTCTTCTTGCTTGATTGAAGCCACAAAAATGTGAAGCTAAGATACTTGCCAATATCTTCTAAAAAGTAACCCATTACAAAGAATTAGTTATGTGCAATAATTCCTTTCAAGTTACACGGGTTGTTAATGGAATGGACAACGTCACTCTTTTTATAGTTAATAATTTGTTACGTTTAAGCTACAGAGTGTCAATGGCCTCATTGCTTAGCTGTCCTTTACATCAAAATTAGAACTGTAGCACTCTGATTTCTTAGACGGGCGGGTCAGCCGCACTATGTTGGGGCGGTCTGTACCCGCCCCTTTCCCCGGTGTATTGGGGGCTCAGCGGCAGAACGGCAGCCCACGACCTGCCGCTTTTCAGGCGTGGGGGAAGCGGCACGGCGCTTCCCCACAGCCTGAAAGCGGGGCTCGAGGCCTCAGCGGCTGCCCGTCAACCGCTGTGGCCCCAATCCGCCGCTTTCAGGCGTGTGGGGGGAAGCGGCAAAACGGGGGTGTTCCCCGGGCCGCCTGCAAAGGGGGTGTTATGGGGCTTCAAGCCCAAGGACCCCATCGGCGGGGGGAGGGGAGAAAGGCCACTTGCCCCTTTCTACCGCTTCGCTGGGCCACAGCTTTGAGGCTGCGCCAGCGAAGCAAGAGCGGCGCCGCCAACCAGGAGGAGCTCGCAACGGGCAGCTCCTTCCTGGGCGTGCTAAGGGCGCACTAGGCGCCCGGCATGGAGCGAGGACGTCACGCCCGCTGCCGCTAGAGGCGGCGGCGGCCGTGATGTCCTAGGCGGGGCCGTCTGGAACAGCTGCCGTCTTTTTACCGCACCTCCCCTAACCCTAGTACGCACTCCGCGCTATTTCATGGCAGGTGTACCCGCGCCTTAGACTTAAACATAAAGGGAAACAAAAGAGTTTATAAAACTCCTATTAATATAACAGCAGAAAACAACTTTGGTGGCCTTGGGACTGTAATTAAACCAATTTCTTTTACAAAAGTTATTTGCCAAATGTTTTTTAATATAGAAGAATGTGATTTTAATACATTTCCAGGTGACATGTGTGGCTGACTTAAAGATATATGAAGGTAAAACACTTCTGCTCTTATAAAAGCTCTTGCCTCCCCTTGAAATTCTCTGGGTATCTATCTGAGATAAAAACCAAACCTTTGCCTATCACAAAAAGATCTGATAGCAGCATAGCTTCTGCAGAATAACATTTCCCCCCCTTTTAAAAATCCCAGTGGAAATCTGATAATGTTTTTGGCACAATGTTCAGTAGTAGAACTTCAGTGTTGTCTCATGTCTCATGGGAATTTCTTTTTCAAAGGAATTTATCTCTCACCCCCATTAAACAGAATCCATTTCTTTTTTTTTTCTAATCTTAACTAATGAGTCTGGATTCTGACATCCCAGCCATTGTTTTTTCATAAACGCATTTTAAATGCATACACATAGCTACACACACATAAACACACACACAAACCTCCACTCTTGTGACGAAAAGTCTTGCTTTGTGCTACCCCTAGTAAAGTAATGACGCTGGGTCTTGGGACTTGAATTGCTTTTTAAATGGGAGTGAAGGTTAATTTAAACAATTCAAATAATCTGGCTCAGAATTTGCATAAATTCACTTTTAATTAAAGCGCTGCTTTCAGAGCCATTTGGAGAGGAAAGGACGGGTAGTTATGTCAGCTTAATTATTGAATAGAGTCAAATAGATCACACATGTGACCTAATTAGGACTTATCTTCAGTCATGTCTGGCAATGAGATGAATTCTTTCAAAGACTTCCTCTATTGCATCTTATTTTGATGTTTATATGAAAATTAGCCCAGGGAAGGATGCCAGTAACAAGTACTTAATTCCCTACTTGGGTGATATGAAGATAATGTATTTAGACTTTTAGAAGTGTGTCCTTGCCTTTGTGCACAGTATCATGTCAATAACAAAGCATCTGAAGCTGGTAGAGAGGCAAAAGCAATGGGTTTTATCTACTATGTGCAAATGGAATGGAGACCATTAGGGAAATGATGGCCCCATACAGACAGGCCAAAATAAAGCTGCTTCCTTCAGGTCACTTTGGAGGTATGCTGTTTAAATGACACACGCATCTTAACAGGCCAGAAGCTGCGCCAAGGATGCACTCCAGTCCTTAGGATTGGAGCGTGGCTTTGGCATGGCTTCCAGCCTCTTAGGACACATGCATCATTTAAACAGCATACCTCCAAAGTGTCTCAGAGCAGCTTTATTTTGGCCTGTCTATTTGGGTCCTAAGTCTCTCTTTTCACTGCGGGGAGCTCTCCAAATTTACTCTGAAGAGTTGGAAACCCCTCCAGAGCACTTTGGAGAGGGGGGGAGGGAAGGAGGTATACAAGAGGTCTGCAGGCCATAAGTCAATTTACACTGTGGAAGTTCGCTTACCTTAACTTTATGTTAGTTCTATATTCTGTTTTTTCTTTTCACTCTTGAAGCTTCAAATGTTAATTCCTTAAGTACCTTTTCAATAGGAATGTTGGGATAATGCAACCTCTTCTTTACTGATTTATTTCCACCATACTCCATATATATATTTTGTACTTTTCATGATTGGGGAAAAAAATAATTCATTGCAAAGAAATAAATTGTTACTTCTAAGCTCTGGATTTGCATGGTAATGTTGTCCTCATCCCTGTTTGGTCTGGTTCCATTAATTGTTATTAAGGATATAAATCTTTGGGAATATCATTCTCATGGACAAGAATAAATAATTCAACCATTTTTCTCCTCTGTGCAAAGAGGTCCTTGACAACCAACCATGTTTTCAAGGACTATTCACCCTATGAGATTTATTCTGGGGAAAAAAATCAATACATTTTAGCCCTGCCTCTCCCAGCATGTTTTCTGTAAAGGAAGCTAGTTTTCTGTGCAGAATAAAAATAATAATGATTATGTGGAGAAAATGCCTTTCTCTGCCCAAAAATATCCATGTGTGCATTTTTGCACAAAATACATTCCATACTGTGAAAATTTCACACAGCAATTCATTATTTTCATGATAGCGTTTACAGTAGACCCTTGTTATACGCTGGGGTTTGGTTCCAATATCCTCTGTAAAGATAACAAAATCCGTGGATGCTCAAGTCCCATTAAATATAATGACATAGTAAAATGGTGTCCCTTATAAAAAAATGGGGAAATCAAGGTTTGATATTTGAAATTTATACTTTTTTTGAACATTTTCAAACTGTGGATGCTTGAATCCGTGTGTAAAAAATCCATGTACAAGAAGAGCCAACTGTAAATGCTGCTTTAGGGTTAGGATGGAGAGCTCCTTGGGACCAGTCTCATGTCAAGGTATTTATATGTAGAGTTGAAGGTGGGCACTTTTCCAGAAGGAGTGGTTTGTTTCAGCTTATTTTTAGTCTGGTTTCCCAACCACCCTCCACAGCATGGCCACGACGTGGTTTCCACTTCTTTTGGCCCATCTGTTTGAGGACATAGTCTATCTCGCCAATTAGGCCATTTTTTATTTGCTTGTAAAAGGACCAGAGTATCTGAAAGGCCAACTCATCTCATATGGGCCTGCCCAAAATCTGAGATCCTTGGAGTAGGTCTTGTTGCATGTGCAAACACTTCATGAGGTTAGGTTGGTATGCACACATAACAGGGCTTTCTTTGTGGTGGCACACGGTTATGGAATTCATTGCCAGAGAAAGGCTGGCTGCATCTTTTTCAGCTTATGGTGGGCAGCTAAAACAGTTTTATTCCATATGACAATGTTTCAAACTGCTTTAAAATAGTATTCTGGGATTGTTTTTAGACTGTTTTTTGAAGTTTATAAAGAGTATTTTTAAAAACATTTTTACTACACAAATTCCATCTACATCATCAAATGTTATCAATACTGACAGACGTATTATATCATTCTGTAAACAAACAAACAAACAACCATTCATCTACACATGCTACTTCCTCTCCTGTCTTCCATAGTTTCTAGCTTACAAAAATTCAGTACCTTTTACTTTTTTTCATTCTAGTTCATTCTTAAAGTACCTCTATCTTATGTTTAACCCATTCTGTATTGACTGTAAGATTCGAAGTTATCTTCTCTTTCTAAGTAAATCAAAACACATTTCAAACACATCATATATCATGATAGCTAAATCCAAACATTTTCTTTATAATTATTATTCTCCTTAGTATATTTTATACAAAAGCATGTTAATTATTAATTATGATGAGTTCAAATATTCATGCACCCTATCCCAATTCTTATCAGTTTTTTCTTTTGGGGTATCCCTAAGTTATAACATTAATTTATCACTTTCCATACAGTCATACATCTTCATCTTCCATTCAGTTAGTTCTGGGATCTCTATCTCTTTCCATTTTTTTGCATATAATATCCTGGCAGCTGAGATTCTGTAATACAATAGTTGACCATATTTGTTTTCATATTTATCTTCTATTATACCTAGTATGAAAGTTTTTGAGTCTTTTTCAGTTTGCTTTGTAAAAAAAAAAGTTTATAAAGAGTATTTGAATATGTTCTATTTTTTATTATTATTTTTTTAAAAATAATTTTACTGTTTTAGTTGCTTTTGTTTGTTCATCACCTAGGAAGCCTTATGGGCTATGAGGTGATATAGAAATACATTTTTAAAACTTTTATTATTTGTTTTGGGGGAGGGAAGTGGAATGAAATGGAATGAAAAATGAACAGATGTACTTCAGCAAAACTAAAGTTACCGCAGCAATCCTAACTTCTGATCCTTCCAGTGAAGGATGTGAAAATAAGAGGAAAAATCCCCAAAACCACTTACTAAAAAGAAAATGGTTGAATTCAGTGGAGTTTGCTTCCAAGGAGGTGTACTAGACTTGCATCATTACACACAATCCCAAGCTATATAAGAAAAAAATCAATTAACATGCAGTAAGTGGTCAGCCCTACACTTGATCCTAACATCAGCACCCTCCCAAGAAATACAATTAGCATCTTAATTAACCTTCTTTTTTTAAAAAAGAATAAAATGTGTGTTTCAATTTGCTAAACAGAACAATGAAAAAAAAAAACTTTGGCTAAGTCTTATGGAAGGTAGTGTGACTACTACAGAGTATATGAAGGAACGCAGGGGAAAGCCCAAAGGCAGCACAGTTATTTTTAATTAACTTTAATGAACTTTGGATTAGCCCTCCATTGCCACATTCAAGGAAATCAATTAGCTCAGTACCAAGAGCAAGCATTGTTGCCAGTTCTTGTGAATTATTTGAGAATCTTAACAGTCTTTTGTGGTCTTTTGAGGTTCCTGGAGGAAATGGGGAGGGGATTAAGTACAAGGTAATCTTTCCACAGGGACTCAGATTTCATGCTTTATTATGCGGAAATAATGGATATGTGCAAACATACATATATTATAAACTGCATGGAAAAAAATCAACCTTTTTGTCCCCAGCAAACAAAATTATAAAGAGGGGAGTGCACATTTATGATGATTTTTCATATTTTGGGACTTGTTTATGAAATATTTGTTTTCACAAAAAATATTGTTTGGGTAAAAAGAAATTATTTTTCTGGAAAAACCTAGGCTTTTTGCATAAATCATACTGTTTCTATCCAAAAACATTGTTTTTGCCCCCATATCCAAAAATTTTGCATCATTTCCCCCCTACTATTCTGTGATACAAAAATCTCAGGTTTGTTGATCATTTCTTTTCGTGTTGAGGACAAGAAAATTTGCAAGTATTATTTCCATCCCTATTTTAAATAGACCATGCCTTAACCCTAAACTGACTCTTACTAATGTATGTTTAATTTTACATTTGTTGGGTGTTTATGGTTTTGCAATATTTTTATGGTCGTTATTGTTCTGTTGTCATTGTCACTGTAGTTGATGTTTTCTATTTTTGTTTAAAAATAAATATACCTGGGGGAAAGTTACATTTCTTGGGCTATGAGTATCTGGAGAGGTGGCAATAATAGGATTGCTTTCACATTATTGCTTAACCTTGCACTCAGTATGGCTGAATGAAATGAGGAATGCGCACCGAGATTGTGTAGGAAAGTCATTTAC
This sequence comes from Sceloporus undulatus, assembly GCF_019175285.1. Taxonomy (NCBI): domain Eukaryota; kingdom Metazoa; phylum Chordata; class Lepidosauria; order Squamata; family Phrynosomatidae; genus Sceloporus; species Sceloporus undulatus. The sequence goes on from NC_056523.1 coordinate 208,810,762, forward strand.
TGTTATATATCCATCCACAAATTATTTCAAGTGGGTTTTAAAAAAAACTTGATGACTCTCTGCACTCTCACATTACATAAAAATGTCCAAAATTGCTTAAAGTCGAGTGATAATATTTTAATATAACATTATGATAACAAAGAAAAGTGACAATTATTAATACAGAAATCAATTAAAGGTGTGTGTGAATGTGTGTTTCCTTATTACATTCATATCTTACTTGTTCTAAAAGGAATTCCTGATCTTTTGCTCCATTTGTACCAAAACAGCTACCTTGTGAAGTATGGGCCTAAACAGACAGGCCAAGTTAAAGCTGCTTCAGGTCACTTGGAGGTATGCTGTTTAAATGCTGCATGTGTCCTAAGAGACCAGAAGACATAACAAAGCCACTCTCCAGTCCTAAGGACTGGAGCGCAGCTTTGGCGCAGCTTCTGGCCTCTTAAGATGCACGTGTCATTTAAACAGCATATCTCCAAAGTGAGCCAAAGCAGCTTTATTTTGGCCTGTCTGTTTGGGCCCTCAATTAGGCAGAGAAACTGTGACTGGCTTAAGGTCATTTCTGATTCAGAGGGTCATTGCCTTAAGCTGGCTCCACAAACTGATGACTTATATATTACAATTGCTAATTTAATAAGAAATTTCCAAACTGCACTCATTTCTACTTAAAAATGGCAGAAATAATTTGAGTTTTACTTTAATGTAGGGGGGAAAGAAATCAAAGCATTCTGCCCATCGTGGAAGAGGCTTTGGATGGTTAGCTCCTCAAAGACTGACACTGAACTTCTGTCTGTTCAGCCATGTTTGGGATACTGAACATATATGTGGTGACATCTAAGGCTCTTGGTTTCTAATGGCTATATGGATGGCAGGCAGGAACTTAAATACCAAAGTGTATATATGTACATTGTTGGAGGATTGTTTTTCTTTCTCCACATTTGGTAAACCTTTGTGAAAATTTTGCAAGTTTTAGTATAAAATATCGTTTTTGCTCACATAACATTGTTTATGCACACCATTCATCGTTGTAGGCTGGCTTTTTATTCTAGGAAGGGTTTTACACAAAAAACACTAGCAGAGATTCTGCATCTAAGACCCAGTACAGACTGCCGGTTTGTGGTGGCCTGGGACCAATTTTAGGGTTCTGGTGCGCACAGCATTTGTATGCTCTGGAACCCTAGCATGTATGGACGGTGCCATCTTTATGCAAGCATGGTGCAAGTGCGGCGCCACATCTGCACCTCCAGGCACTGTGCTTCCATCATGGATGTATCACAGTGCGCCAATGGTGCACTGATGACAGCGTCTGCATGTGAGAAGAAGAACCTGGGTTTTTCGGGTTCTTTTTGGTCCGGAAGGACGCCGCATGGTTTGGCTGCTGCAGCATCCCTCCGGAGGAAAACTGGACGCCTCCAACCACCTTTTCGGGGGGTATGTACCACACCAAAGGCAGAAGGATGATATTTTAGCTATGTATCCATGCTTTATTGCCTTAATATTCAGCCAGCCATCCCTTTTGGCAAACCTCCTCCATTTCTAGGGCTCTTTCCCCTTAACCTTAATGCTCCTTATGAATTTTATATGTTTAAGTGTTTACATAATTTGAATGTATAGATTTATTTCATTCTTTCTATGTGAATGTGTGCTTTTGATATTTTAATATTTTAGCATAAAAGCACTGTGATGGCAGAGGGGGATTATTCAAATCTAGCAATTCCACATGCCTTTATTGTTGCCAAGGCATTCCTTATTTTCCTGTAGCTGGATGCAGAGCAATGCCATCCTCTACAGGGATGAGACAGAGGCCAGACAGCTACTTATTTCAAATGCTTTATCTGAAGCTCCTGCACTGAGTAGGGGGTTGGATTCAATGGCCCAAGAGGCCTCTTCAACTTGATGGTTCTGCAATACTGTGACCTTCAGAGATTATTTTATCTTTGTTTCCAGCTATAGGAAAATAGCTGGATGCTAACCTGCTGCTGCCCCCATTCTTCATTGATCTGGAAATAGCTCAATTGGAGGTCTGCCACTGACAATAGGTTTGCTTGGGGAATGATTCTGGCCATTGTGTGGTTGGTAGTTAATTTGAACTTCCACAACAAACAAAAAAGTAAAATTTGTTGGTGAACGTTTGGTTTACAGTTTGGTAATTCAGCAAGAGAATGCCAGCTGTGGTGTTTATCTGATGTTCAAGATCTGGAAGTACATATTTAGAACAGATGGGATAAATGTTTCAGGTCAGTACCAAAGTAGAATGAAATAGGTTCAGAAGGCCTATCCACAGTATTCTGGGAATAGATCTCCCAGAAGAGAGTATTTATGTATTGTTATTAAGAAATGAACTTAAGCAATCTGGAATAATTAGCAATAGGCTGGAATCCTGTTGGTTCCTTTAGCTGGCGCAAGTACCATTGTACAAGCAGTTGTACTTTGCAAGGATTTGCTCAAGGCTGCTCAAGTAGTATTATACCAGCTCAACTTTTGCACAATTGGTAATGCTTTTCAGGACACTGTGAAAAGGTGCTCCCTGTTACATGCAAGCCCCCCACAGCTGCACAGCCTGAAGAGGGTTTGCCAAACTATACTGCCTTCCCCCACATAATGAAGTACTCTTGTAGGGGAGAGACCAAATAGGTCTTTCAGGGCTTTTAAATCCAGAATTCCCCATTTCAAAATTTTGAAACACTTCTTTTTTGAGGTGAGAATTCTCTGAGGGAGGAAAAACCTCTGGAAAGTGGAAAATCTGCTTGAGCAGGAAACCCACTCCAAGGATGGAGTTGTTGGAAGAGCTAGGAGAAAGAGGTTTTATTCTTAAAGGATGCAGATAGATTTTATGTTATTTTTCCAGTTCAGCTTTTGTAAAATAGTGACCCATTTTGTTGTTATTATAGTACATAAATTTGGTGTTTTTCTTGGCTTCATGTTGCATCAGATCTTACATTTTCTTTCGACTGCAATTTGCTGTATTTAGGTTTCAAACTGCAGCACAATTGCATGTATGTCATGGTCCGTTAACCACTGAACTTGACTAATCGAAGATTGATTTGGAGGGATGTGATCAATATAAGCAGCACTTATTCAAAGACATATGCATGAAGGATTTGATTAGATTGCTTATAAAGCAGAGCTATTAATGAGGAATGGCTCATAGCTAGCCACTGTTCTAATGCATCTATGATATTTGACTGGATTTAATTGTACACCTAGAGATTAGGGATGCAATTTTTCATTAGGGCTGCATCTACATTGCAAAATTCCAGTAATGCAGTTTGAAACTGTCTTAACTGCCATGGCTCAATCCTATGGAATCGTGGGGTTTGTAGTTTTGTGAGGGTTTTTTTCCTTCTATTTTTATTTTATTTATTTATTTTTATTTCATTTTGTTTATTTCATTTTTATGCTGCCTTTCTCCCAGAAGGGGACCCATACAAGCTGTCTTTTAGAGAGCTCTGATTGCCACAACAAACTGCAAAGCCCATGATTCCATAGGATGGAGAGAGATAAATGATGTAGTTGGGATTTTTATTCTGTGTAAAATTAGGACAAGATGTTTTACAGGAAAAAATCTGCATTTGTGTATTTCTGTGCAGAAAATGTTGTAGTCTGAGCAAAACAAATACATGTGAAAATCTCAGACTGAAAAAAGGCTTAGAAAACTGTGTGTTTACCAAATAGTTATTCAGCAGGAAGAAATTATTTAAAATCAGAGGAAACACTAGGCTGCTGCCACACTGGGAATTAATATAGTTTAGCACTGCTTTAATTGCTACAGGT
>NC_056523.1:208817247-208860520 GCF_019175285.1 Sceloporus undulatus
TGTAGGACATGAAGAAGCAATTATCTGGCTGTAACTACCTGCCAGACCATCAGCAGCCACCCTAAATCTGAGTCTATGGCTTTCCAACAGAAAGCTTTCCATCTTCATTCCCAGAGCACATTGGCTGGGGGAAGAAAGAAGATTAGCTTGGCTTTGCTTGCTGACCAGATTGTTCAGTAGCTGCCTTACTCTGCCTGCTGCTCCACTATGCCAGCACAACTGCATGATAAAGTCCAGATCCAAGTAGGTCACTGCCTTTTACTGAAGTCATTCAATGAGCTGTAGATGAAACTGGATACTAAATGGTAAGAAAGAGCACATGAAGAAGAGGAACACATGAGCATTAGGGAAGAATTTGAGAATTTGTTTGCAAATGCATGCATTATTTACATGAATTAATTTTAATTTCAATTTTGCAGAATTAAAAAAAAGACAGTAAATTAATTTATAAACTACTGAAAGATGATCTGAGATGAACCACATAAGACTTCTGAAAACAAAACAAAAAAAAAAAAACCCTCTTTTACTCTTTCTGTTGATCTTCCTCCATTACCTTATCAACATATATATCAAACAAATGTATGGGACATCTTCAGAGGCTAAGATTTCAAAAACCTGAAATTTCAAGGCCCATCTGTTCCATTCTGCCATAGACTCATATAAACCCATAGCGTGGAAGATACACCAAGGGTTAACTAGTTCAAACCTGCCAGTGAAGGAATCCACAGCTAAATCATCCCCAAGGGTAGCTAGTCAACCTCTGGTTAAAAAAACTATATTGAAGGAGAGTCTACTAGCCTTCAAGGCATTCAGTGCCACTGCTGAACAGGTCTTACCAGTAGTAATTTCTCTCTAACATGACAGTCATTCAGATATTTGAAGATGACTATTGTGTCACCTCTCAGTCTTCTTCTGGCTATTCTCAACAATTCCTTGCAGGACTGTATTGCCTTCCTATGCATATGTTCCCTCCTCCGCCTCCTCCTCCTCCTCCTCCTCCTCCTCCTCCTTCTTTTCTTCTTTTTCTTATCATCATGATGTCTTTTTCCCAGGATTATTGGTGACTCAAGTTTACCTTTCTTAAACTGTGGGGGCCAGAACAGGACCTAATATTCCAAGGTACCCCAGGTCCAAGGTAGTATAACTTTCCTTGATCCAGATTGTCATGAAACTGGAGTATGTCCAAAGGAGAGCGACTAAAATGGTGAAGGGTCTGGAAACCATGCCCTATGAAGAATGACTTAGTGAGCTGGGGATGTTTAGCCTGGAGAAGAGAAAGTTAAGAGGTGATACGATAGCCCTTTGAAGGGGTGTCATATTGAGGAGGGAGCTAACTTGTTTTCTGCTGCTCCACAGACTAGGACCTGGAGCAATGGATACAAATTCCAGGAAAAGAGATTCCAGCTCAACATTAGGAGGAGCTTCCTGACAGTAAGGGCTGTTCGACAGTAGAACAAACTCCTTCCTCGGAGTGTAGTGGAGTCTCCCTCCTTGGACGTCTTTAAGCAGAGGCTGTATGGCCATCTGTCGGGGATGCTTTGATTTGAATTTCCTGCATGGCAGGGGGTTGGACTGGATGGCCCTTGTGGTTTCTTCCAACTCTATGATTCTATGATTCTATATCTTCTCTGAGCATGTAAAGAATTAAACAATTGAAAAGATAAAGGAGTATGCTGAACTTGCTTTTTGCTCTCCCTCCCAATGAATTTTTGACAACATTCATTCATTAGATCAAAGTCAGGACTTGGGATAGATCTGAGAATTACAGAAATGCATGCTGCATTGTATAAAGTAAGTAATTTTCGAATTTCAACAGCATCAGTTGTCTGGATTTGGAAGATGTATCCACATACTCAGCGTCAATCATTTAGATGAGGAATCATGACCGTTCAGGCTTCTGGGTATTGTTGGAGCAACTCCTTTCAGCATCCAGCAACACAACCACTGGTCAGGCATGATGGGACTGTAACATCTGGATATCAGATGTCCAGATGTTTCTGGAAAGCCATAAGTCCTCTTGCCTTTCTTTAATTCTTTCTCATGGAATTGCAGTCATTGTACCATTCTGATGCAGTGTGCAACATATGGGGCAGCCTTGAGAAAATATACCTCATATACAGCTGTGAAAATGTCTGAACATCACCATTATCCTCACAGCAGATGTATCTAGTGTTCCCCAACATTATGTGTTTTTCCTGAATGAATATCCTTGAGGTTTAATCCTGTTAAAAATACTAGTGAAAAAGTTTCCAAAAGCTGACTGCTTGTAAGAGTTGTACTTTACCCTTCCATAAATGAGTTAATGCGCACAATCAAAATTTGCCCATTTATCTCTTTTTATTTGCACTATATTTATTTGAATTGTTTTATATAGTGTTGGGTGAGAGTGAACTGAAAAACCTGGATACCATCACTGTGCATCCAAGTGTTGCATCACATGTGTGAGAAACAGCAACTCTAAAAAGTGGACATATGCGTAATTAAAACACAACTTGTAAAACATAACTTTTCAATTCCTTCAATACCATATGTGTGATTGAATATCACCCTGGATGCAACATGCAATATGCCAGAAAAACTATCACAGACCTTCACACGAGATTCAGGAACCATAGATTTGCAATCCACACCAAAAAGGTCGAACAACTTGTTGCTGAACATTTTAATTTATATGGGACACAGCCTTCACCACATGGTTATATTTCCAATAGCCCATGATCCAACAATGCTTAAGGAGAAAATAAGACTTCTGAATCTCCAAGCTTGACACTCTGCCACTTATGGCCTTGATTTAGAGGACCATACCACTCTTTCATCCAGCATCATCTCTGAAATACATGCTGAGATGTTGGGAAATTTATAACTGCCACTGGATGCTGTTTACATCTTCTATTTCAATGGCCATCACCAAGAAAGGGAGAAACTGAAAATTCTGTTACTTTTATAAACACTCATTTTTGTTAAATATTATTATATCAACTTCCATTTTATGGCGGGGTACAGACCGCCGCCAGTAGGTCCGCGGGGGAGCCGGAGCCTTCACATGGCCCGACTCCCGCGCGGACCGAAAAAGAAGCTCCAAAATGGAGCTTCTTTTTCCGTCGCGTTTGCGACGTAGCGAGGCGCCAGGGGCGCGCTCGCTACGTCACAAGCAGCGCGACGCGTACGGACGCTCAGCGTCCGATACGCAAAGATGGCACCGGCCATGTAGAAGGGCCAGCGCCATCTTGTACGGATGGAGTCCGTACTAGGCCCAGGGGCGTCTGTAAGAGACACCCCTTTTTTTAAAATGGGACGTCCGGAGGACGTCCCAAATGGCGGTGCAGAAAGCACCATCAGTATCTTTCTGTGATCTGGGTTCTACCAGAAAATAGTTCTGTTTAGTTGCTTTTTACAGCTATTACATATATCAAATATCATACATTATTTAGACATACACAACCAGCCCCTTGTATCCATGGGTTCTACATTTATGGAATAAACCATCCACAGCTTGAAAATATTTTTTTAAAAATAAATCCCAAGCACACCTTGATTTTTCCATTTCATATACGGGACACCATTTTACCGCACCATTGCATATAATGGGAATTCAGCATCCACAGATTTTGGTATCTGTGGATGCTGAAGTCCCATTATTTATGATGTTCACTGAGAAGCAGTGAGCTCCTGGAACCAAACCCCAGTGGATACCAAGGGCCCATATACGTATACCATATAAAGGTTTTCCCCACTACAAAACATATAATAATAGTAGTGTAATTCTATTTTAATGTTGGCTTACCATATATTACTGTATATTATAAGCATTCTAATTTATATGTTGCAATTGTTTTAATTTGTAAGCCTCCTTGAGTCCCAATCTTGGGGAAACAGTGGAACATAAATAATGACAATGACGACAATGTATGTTGTACTTATCTCTGCAAACATACAACCTAGATGCTAATTCAGAGCCACAGAATGACTGCAAAGATATTTAAATGTATTGACATGGGGACAGGAGCCATAAAGCATGGCCTCCTGACAGGTCTTCCTCTGCAGTGGTGCTCTCATCAAATGCCCTTTGGATTGTTAATGCCAAAACAAACAAATCACCTGCTTAAGTAGGGTTCAGTGTGCAGAGTACTGCTAAAGTACCATTATTTAAAGATGTTAGTGGGAGGCATAGCTTTTTACTCAGCCATGAAATTAAAATGAGCCTTTGAAAAAGGAAGAGTTAAGCAGGCTCTGTTAAATAGTACACATTATGCAAGAACATCTCAGGAAGATTTGAAGTATCTCCTAATCACAGTGCTGGCTAGGTAGAAACTATTTCCTTGAGGAAAAGGCAGAGCGGTGCATGACGAAAACCATATACATGAAATAAAATGTAAGAATTTGGAACCATTCTGTGCATAGGTCAGGTTTGCCCAATCATAGGACACCTGTTGGTAGTGTTACAGCTGCTATTATTTTGGTTTGAAACTTCTGTTATTCATGAGCAATTGACCATCATGTTTAATAGTGGTGGGACATATAAGCCATCAACACCTTTTTTGAGATTGGAAAAAAAAGCTTTAGACGAATTTTAGAGGACACTTTTTTCTTGTTAACAAAAATCTGCTACAAAGCATGGGAACCACAGAAACACTAGAGATTATATTATTGTCTTTAGATTTCAGCATCCTTTAAAAAGACAAGGGTTTAATTCCAACACTTGTGGCTGTGAGGATGTGCTTGAAGTGGAAGTTCCTGAATCAAACAGTGGGGTTACCAAACCTTGTAGAGCTCCTTGCCTTGAGAGCATTTGTTTTACTTCCAAATATTCAAACATTATAGAACAAGAAGGAGGAATGTGTGACACTTCAAAAGATGTTGGACTCTCAGTTCCATCCATCCTTGCTAGCCAAGCCAATGGTGAGGTAAGATGGGATCTGTTTATTCCTCATCCCTGTTATAAAGATTAATGATCTCAGGTTTTCGCACAAAAGCTGATTACAGTGAATATCCACCGAAATTATTTATTTAATTGTTTATTTCATTTGTATGCTGCCTTTTTCCAGAAGGGACCCTGTGGACAACAAAACCCATGGATGCTGAAATCCCATTAATCACAATGACATAGTAAAATAGTGCCCCTTATATAAAATAGCAAAATAAAGGATTGCTTTTTGGAATATATATACACACACACACAAACACACACACATTTTTAAGCCATGGATGGCAGAATCCATGGATAAAGAATCCATGGATATGGAGGGATATGGACTGTATTTTTGTTCGGCTTGTTTCCCTCCCTTCCTCCTTTTCTGTTTTGAGCATAGGCAATCATTTATGAAGATAAACAATGAGCTTCAGTGTATCTCTCTTCCTGCTATGGCTGTTTTTGGTAGGCTGCTGCAAAATACAATAGATATAATGGCTTCTTCCAACTAGCTGAGTAAATTTATCTCTGATTATATATGTGTGCTCGTGCGCGCACACACACCTACGCTGTGTTTTAAAACCTAATATCTAGATCCAAGGAACACTTTAGTTCTGCATTTGTTTTGATTATATCTTTCTTTATATGGTGCCAAGAGCTGTTTAGTTTGTCCCCAGGGTAAACTGATTACCACCATTTATAATCTCAAATGACTTATCATTTACACTAGGGGAGGGGACTCAGACAACTATGATACTAATAGCTACCCAATAAATTCTTGGTGTTTATATTTTTAGTGGCTATCCCTTGATAACAATAACTCACAAAGGATGTTGACTCACAAAGAATGCTAACTCTAACACCTCTGCTCATCTCTTGTGTTATTTAAGATATTTTCCTAAGGGCTGTTGTCTTATGCTGTGGTCAGCAGGAGAACCAAGGCCTTGAAAACACTTTTAAGAACTGCCTGAAAGAAAGGAAAGAATCACCTGCATGACTTCTAACAGGATGAAGTGACTAGAGATAATATACCTATGGGATTTTCCTTTTGATGCAATTCTTAAAAGCTTACCTTCCAGCATTTCAGAGATGAAATCTGGGACACATGTAGTCAAGCAAGTATGTGGAGAGTACTCCCCTGATGCTCTTAAGTTGGCTGGTTCTTGTTTTCTCTACTGTCTGTGAATGCTGAGATATTTTAGACATTCTTAGCCATGTGTACTCTTAATTCATGCTGAAAGAAACTGCTGCTATCACTTGCTCATCTGGTCACAGACTGGGAGGGCTTGCTAGGCCCAACATTATTTATTATTATTTATTATTAGCTTTATTTATTAAGCGCCGTAAATGTACACGGCGCTGTACAAAACCAAGTAAAATCCAGAATATATAAAAAGCCTGCCTGTGGCGTACAAGTGCTTCTAAGCCTGTAGATAATGATGCTTTTTTCTCCTAATTAAGGGATGCACAAATGAAGAATGCCTGCTAGAAATAATTTGTGGGGTGATGGATGGGTAGGTAGACCAACCAAAGACAAAGAAACAACAAGGAGAACAATAAAAAGGGGGCTATAACAAATTTTATGTTGCTTTTGAGAAACAGCCTAAAATAGGTTCAGTGTAAAAAGAACTATTTCTCTAGATGACTGGGAGAAAACTTGGATATTGGCAAACAAATTTACAGCATGTCAAGATCCTTGAAAGAATTTTTTTAAATTAATGCACCGATGGTATCTCTCCTGGTTAGATTTAAGGCAATATATAAAACTGTTTTGGACCAGTGTTGGAAGTGCCAAAAACAACCAGGCACATCCTTCCATTGATGGTGGGAATGTGAAGTAGTTAAGATATATTGGGAAAGAATCAGGGAGAACCTAAATGATGTTTTTCAAACTCAGTTTCCATTTGAACCAGATTTTTTTTTTATTAAATATGTTACAAAATATAGACAAGAAAGTAGAAAAAATGTATAACTGAACTATCTTATATGCTATAACCTCAGCTAGGATAGTACTTACAAGGTACTGGGGGGAAAATGTACCAGATATCGAAGAATGGTGGGTAAAAATCTGGGAAATGATGAATATGGATAAACTGATGGCCCTGATTCGAAACAAACCATTAGAAAAATTGGAAGAAGAATGGTGTCCAATAAAAAGGTATGGTAAAATACATAAGTAGTGTTTATGCTCCAAGAATTAACAGATAATTATACAAAAAACGGATAAATATTGGTCTGATCTGACTTATAGACAATGAAATAGGAGTTTATTTTCTGAATACTTCAGTTTTTGATATATGTCATAAGATTTACAAGTGATCAAAAGGAAAAAATAAAAATAAAAAATACAGATTACAGAGAAATATTTGGAAAAGAATTAGAAGTCCTTTTTGGGCCCTGGAAAGGGTGCCTTAGCCACTGGTGCACCAGAGGAGTACCTTGATGCCACATGGTAGGTCCTTCACCCCTAACCTCCAGTGAATGTGGAGGGACCACTGTATGTAGATTTTGGTAAATTCTGCCCAGAAAGCATTGAACTGAGATTCTCTTCTCTCTTGTTTTCTTCTTTTTTATTCATTTGCATAACAACTTTGTTTGATTGTATTTCTTTGTCCACATTTTCTACAAAATAATTCTTAAGTTCCTGTTTTGTTTTCTGTAAGATTTTTTTTATCCTTTATTAAATTTTCATTCAGACGCCATGAGTACTGCTTCCTAAAGGGTTTGAATCTTAATAACTGGGACCTGAATTGTTCTTTGATAGTGTATCTAAGGTCCAAAGCACACTGAGGAAATAATCCAGTCTGAGATAGCTTTAACTTTCCTGGTTCAGTGCTAGGGAATCCTGAGAATTGTAGTTTATTGTGACACCAGAGCTCTATGACAGAGAAGTCTAAATGTCTCACAAAACTACAGTCCCCAGAATTGCATAGCCAGGGCAGTTAAAGCAAACTGGATTATTTCTGAAGTATATTTTGGACCTAAATCTTTTGTCTTAGCACACAAATCACCAGTTGCAAAAAAAAAACCCATATCTATTTGTGAGGCCAATTTATAAAAATCTGAATAATATCTATAAGCTATTAAATTTCCATATTTATATCTCCCTACATCATTTAATTTTAGAGCTTTTGACAAATTAAAAAAAAATTGCCTTGATTTTCTTTTATTGTTTTTCATGATGTTGGATCAATGACCCAATTCCAATCCCCCATCAATATAATATTTTTGCATTCATGATCAAGTAATATGCTCATCAACTATTTGTAAAACATTTCTCTATTTTTAGAAGGTGCATATATTCCTACCAAAAAGACTTTTAAATCTTGAAATTGTGTTTCCACCCCAATATAAGGGGATTGATTTTATTATTTCAAGAATACTGAATTATCAGTATTGGTTTTGTGTATTACTGGAATAATAAGAGATGAAGTATGGTAACATAATGCTGCACAATAAGGGGTTATGGCTTCCTCATAGCAGCATCTTTCGGTTTTAGGGTTTTGTTTTGTTTTTAATCTCCTTTTTCAGCTCCTTCTTCACAATAAGGGAAAGGTAGAGAAAGACCTCAGACTGAATAATTAAGCTGACACTTCTGACTGACATCACTTGCCGGTTGACTGCACTAAATCTCCAATTGAAAGGGGAACAGAAACTTCCTAGTACTATGTTGTATGCTGTAATCGCTCTTCAAAACAAGATTGCAACATTATTCATTCCTGACAAGCAGTTTATTCACTTTCCAGAACTCGGAGCAGTTGCCTAAGAAAACCTCTGACTTTTTGAAACGTATAAAATACAGTTCATTCCTGCAAGTGTTAAAGGAACTGACAGTGGGATTTGAGTCTAGATGCAGTGGTATAATGGAACACATCTCTGCACAGGTATCTGTTCTTGTTATTTTTGGAAGCTGGTGTTCGGACTAGAATAATTAAAAAAAGAGATTGTCTTCAGTAAAGAAAATATTTATTAGATATGTACTCTAACAGACATATCAGGAAGAAAGAAATATTTTGACTCTTACCATTTGTTACCTGATTCTATGAGAGAGAGAGAGAGAGAGAGAGAGAGAGAGAAGAGGAAATGAAGTCCAACTTATACTGTCATCTTTGTACATATTTAAAGGACTTCTCCTTAGTGATGAAAGCTATTTGTTTGTCCTAGCATATGCTTTCTCTTACCTCTGTATCTTGAATTCCACCATACTCAATTTTATTGTTAGTCTTTGGAATCTAAACTCGGGCTTAATTTGTTGAAGCTTCATTTGTTGGAAGGAATTCCATTTTCAGAGGGAGAAATATGTGAATTTCCTGGAAGGCACAATTTCCTTAATCTCTTATCCGTATAAGAAGCTAACACAATAAGATCATATAGGAAAATGCAATAGAAGAAACACAATAGGGAACCGTAACAACTTGTCTCTACATCTATTGCCCCTTAGTGGCTTTGACTTATTCATGGATCTGCTCTCTAGGAATCTCTATGTCTTCCAGCATGACTCTGTAAGAAACTGACCATAGAATCACATTAGAGGAGAGATTCCTACAGAAAATCCTTCTCTAGGCATGTGTAGATACTCCAGTGCAATTCTATGGTCATCTTCTGCTGGATGTTGATCATATTGCTGTGGTAGAGTAACTAGATTCCTAGAGAGGTGTTCCCTAAAGTTTAAAAAAGAGTGAGTTTGTTTGTTTTTTCACTTTTATGGGGGTTCTATGCCCCTAACCCCAGTGAATATAGATGTCCTACTGTACTGTAGTCAACATGTTCATGTGAGATTACACATTTCTCCGCTTCCACAAATTCTGACTGTGCTAAACTGGAGAATAATTATATGGAATTGCAGATAAAAGACCTCATGACATTGAACGTTTAAGAGTTGTTGAAGATGATCACTGATGTACAATGCTCATTTCTGAAATACAGGGTTCAAAAGATCCTGTCTTTTATCAGCACATCTAGCTTCAAATCAACCTTCTGAGCAATAAACACAATGAAAGGGAAGGGGAAAACTAAACCAATGAATTTTGGAGTGTCACAAGTAAAAAAAAAATACTACATGAACAACAGATTTGGAAAAGTTACTTCTTTAAAGTAAAGCTTCAAGAATACCCAACTCAGTGGGTATGTGTGTGTGTGTGTGTATGCCCTTAAGTTGCCTGTTGACTTATGGCACCCTCATGAATTTAACCTGTTGTGAGCCGCCCTGATCGTAGGAAGGGCGGCATATAAATAAAATTTTATTATTATTATTATTATTATGAATTTCATAGGGTTTTCTTAGGCAAGGAATACTCAGAGGTGGTTTTGTCAGTTCCTTCATATAAAATATAGCCTAGAGCACCTGGTATCTATTGGTGAGGGATCATTCAAGTACTAACCAAGGCGAACTTGAAAAATTGCAAGAAATAGCAAGGGAAAATTGTTAAAATTACTCATTATGTGTTTTTGTTGGATTTTTGAGGCAGAAATGTGAAAAATAACATGCCTGGGCCTAATTACATGCTCTATATAACATAAAGGAACCTGCTTCTATCTGATTTTGGAAGCTAAGCATGGTGAGCTCTGTAGAGAAAAGGCAGGTGTGGGTTAGGCTAGCAATAGCCATTCACGAGCCAGATGACATTAGCCAATGAAATGCTGGCTGGGAAGAGGTAAAAACCCCATCAGTGACAGTTGGAAGGTTAGATAGGGTTTGGTCTTCAGAGTGTTAGGGTCTTGCTGTGTCCAGAGAGGGACTCTTAGGGTTATAGACCAGAGAAAAAGGACTTAGTTCCTGTGTGGAACTCTAAGAGAAAGACTTTTAGTGAAGAGATATCCTAAGGGATATAGGCCCCATACAGACATGCCAAAATAAATCTGCTACGGGACACTTTGGAGGTATGCTGTTTAAATGATGCATGTGTCCTAAGAGTCTGGAAGCTACACCAAAGCCACAATCCAGTCCTAAGGGCTGGTGCACAGCTTCGGTGCAGCTTCCGGACTCTTAGGACACATGCATTATTTAAACAGCATACCTCCAAAGTGACCCAAAACAGCTTTATTTTGGCAGTCTGTATGGGGGCCAAAGTTAGCCTGAGTGGCAGAAATATTAATTTGGTTTATGAAACTATTCTTTATAAGGACAGTGTGAGTGTCCTTGACAGTGAGATTCTGTGGAGATTTGTAGAAGGAAACCATTATTATAACAGTCCTAATTAAGAAAGAAACTTAACAACTGAAATAAGAAACAGAAGTGCCTGTAACAACAATTGTTTATTCAAGTAACTTTTGTTAGAAAGATCGGTACAATAAAGTTTTGATCTTGTTTTGGAAAAAGCTTGTCTACATCTTGAATCACATCCACGTTAACATTACAAAGCCCCTTTTTAAACAGAGATTTTTTAAAGGTTCTGTTTTAGTTTGGGAACAGATGCAATGGAAGAAAATACAGTAGTTCTAAAAGGAGTGTGCATCACAAGCCCTGGTTGCCACTTGGATGGGAGATTGCCAATGAATGCCAGATGCTGTGGGTTATATTTCAGAGAAAGGAGCTGGCAAAACCACCTCTGAGTATTACTTGCCAAAGAAAACCCTAAGTAATTCATGATGTTTCCATAAGTCAACAGGTGACTTGAAAGTGCACTCATACACACTGCTTTCTAAATTGATCCTAGCAACCAAAAAGTCTGGGACGGGGACTTAAGATAGATCATTAAATGCTGTGCATTGGAGAAAGAGTGCAAGTTGCCCCTTTCAAAAAGAGCTTCATCACTGAGACATCTCTAATCATGCCTTCCAGTCTTGGCACTCTCATTCTCAATCTGTGCTTTTCAAGGCCAAATAAATGCTGGCTATTGGAAGTCCCCTTCCTTTATCAAGATGTTTTTTGACATGCAGAATCAAGGGCAATTTGTGCCAATGCCGAGTAAAACAAGATGATATAGCTTTGTCACAAATAATGTAAACAAGGCAGTCCCTGAGAGGTAAAAAAAATGAATTGCAGCCTGTCTGGTGATAGATCATTGCTGTGCTATTAGCGGTATATCAAAAGTGCTGTCATGTTAGTGGAGTGAGATCAGGTTTTACATAGCCACAGTGCAGCTTCTTGACTTACTATAAATATTTGTCCTTCTCCCTTCAATAGAATATTTTGAATGGTTCAACAAGTGCAGAAAGCCTTTCCCATCAGTCCTAAAAAGTGCTACAGGAATCCTATTGACTCAGCCTGTTCTGCTATGATGTCCCGATTGTTGAATACTTTCCCTTTGGAGACTTGACTGGTTCTGATATCACTGGTGCCATCTCAACACCAACATAAAACCAGTCTCTGTATTCTTTATTTTATTTATTAAAATAAGTATAATGCACCTTCATTGAGGGATTTGAGGGAATTATAAGTATAAAACAATAAACAATTTAAAACAGTTCCTAGTTAAAAGAATAAGCTAGCCCAAGCAGCACAGAGACATTATAAACATGACAACAATTTCAAAGAGTTTAATAGCTACAAAAGGAATGATGGAACCTTGTCCTACGTTGGTTGTGAAATTTTCTCTTAGTACACTTCATGTTAATGTGCTTGAATTTCTTTTGAGTCTATTAAATTAATATTTTATATTATTGTGTGGGTTTTACAGTGGTTAATTTTTTGTGTAGCCTGCATCCTTTCCTGAGATCTTTTGATTCGAAATGGGATTTAAATAAATAAATAAACACACACACGCATACACACAAATAGATAAATTTGTTCAGTTCAGAGTTTCAGACCAGAATCTGGTTTAAACTAAATACTATGTTAAATGCAGGGATGTAGTTCTTCTTGAAGGAAGCAACAAATAATTTCAGCAATTTTCTTTTCACTTTGAGAAAGTTTTCAAAAACCACACAATTTTCAAAGCTGATTTGCAGTTAATGGCTTCTTCTACACAAAATTCACATGTGGTTGTTTTGCATAGAAAACACCACGTTCAGTTGAAGAAGCATCATTTTCTCTGCATGAAATAGTATTCATTTAAATAAATATAATTTTCTTCACAGAAAAGTGCTGTTTTCTGTCCATATCGTTCAAGTACAGATTTTTCATAGAATAAGTCATCCATTACATCTTTTTCTGTATCATTCTCTGAGCAAAAATTCTGTTCCCTATGCAAAACAAGCATGTGAAAATTTTACGCCGAAGAAGTCCTGAACGTTCTTGTTGTAGTTAACGCTTCATGCTACATATTTAAGGTAGCATGCAGTTTAGCATGTTGTTCTTCCCCATCTGAGAGACTGGATGTTGAGGCACTAGTGTTCCATTTTGAAACATTATATTTTCCCCATTTAAACCAGCATATTTGTCATGGAGTCTCAAACAACTTCCAGAGTGTTCCAGAAAGGTTTTCCTCCATCAAAATAAAACATTGAGACAAAAAGAAGAAATGTTGTTCTGTCAGGGAATATGAATTCTGCTCCACTGAATTTCATCCTTTATTTGATGGGGGAAATACATGGAATACCAGGACCAAGTGATCATCTCCTAGGACATGAAGAATTACTGTTGAGGTCAAAGGCTTGGCTCATTCTTTTTGAACTCAATTGGAAGAGAACTCAAAAATGGACAAAACATTACTGGAAATTACTCCAGTTTACATGTTACTATTAAGAGAATTATGGGTTGCTCCTAATTCCCTAGATAGTTTTATACACCATAAGTAACTAATATAGGCATGTGTAAAATAAATGATGTAATCAGCAAATAATGTGTTTGCCGATAAACAGAGGGCTAAAATTTAATATTAGTTCTACCTAGAGTACACATATTGTAATGAATAGGACATTTTAATCACATGGTTGTGTGAGAATCATGAAGTCCTCCAGACTTTGGATCAGAAATTTCCAGAAGGCCTGGTCAGAACTGGCAATATTGAGGCATGCCAGAGTTGCCATTCATCAGCACCTGGAGGACCACATGATTCCCATCCTTGTTATGAGTAACAAAATCCATTCATTTCAATGGGTCTACTCTAGGTAGGACTAATGATGGACTTCACCAGCCTATAGCAAGTGAAAATAGGAGGAAGAAATATCAACAGTCTATGTACATGACACCATAATTCTAGCAGAAAACTTCCCAGACCTGGCACAACTACTAAGGAAGATCAAGGAAGAAACTGAAACAGCAGGCTTACTGTTGAACAAAAGAAAACAAAAATAATAAAGATATTAAAAATGGGGAGGGTGGCTATGAAAGAACTAGAAAAAAATCTAAAATGCAAAGACATACAACTTAGCACAAAAGTCAGACTTATACAAGCCATTGTATCCCCTATTAACATGTATGGATGTGAAAGCTGGAAAGTTAAGAAACAATATAGGAAGAAAATAAATTCATTTGAGATGTGGTGCTGGAGAAAAGTGCTGAGGATACAATGGACAGCCAAAAAGACAAATAAATGGGTTCCAGAGCAGATCAAGCCAGAAATATTCCTGGAAGCCAAGATGACAAAACTGAGGCTGTCGTACTTTGGACACATCATGAGAAGGCATGACTCACTGGAAAAAACAATAATACTAAAAAAGGGGGAGGGAAGTAGAAAGAGAGGAAGGCTGCATGCAAATGGATGGACTCTATTAAGGAAGTCACTGGTATGAATGTACAGGAACGAAGCAAAGTAGTGGAGGACAGGGGATCTTGGAAATGTCTCATCCACAAGGTTGCCATGGGTCAAGATCGACCATTTCCCCCCACCCTCCCTCATCATGAGGACTAGCCTCTCTTCCCCTTTGATTTTATAGAGACTTCTGACACATTTTCTTTTTTTTTGTTCACTTAAGCCCTTTTGTGTACCTCCCCCTTTCTCCCAGAAGTCTTACAATACACAATTAACTTAGCTCTGATCCTGATTCCTTCCTGCCTTTACAAATCCAAACCATTTAGTTATGGTCTTGCAGAGGTTTGCATATCCTACCTCTTGTCAAGATTCAAAATTTGATCTACTATTCCTACAACTCAGTCACTATGCTTTTTCAATTAATCCTTTCAACACTTCTGTGTCTATAGATTTTATACATAGTTGTGGCTGCTTCATTTCATGCATTTTATTTGAGCTAATCCATTTTCTAGTGGAAGTTTTCAATTCTGCCAAAAAGGTATTTGCTATTTTTCTCTTCAGTTCAATCAATCAAAAGTTAAAGCTGTATAAAAACCTCCTATCAGCACCCATTACTCTGAAATTTGACATCTGCAATCTCTTCTTACATGCCAGCATGGTGTACTAATTTGAGGTTTGGACTATTATTCTGCATCAATCATAGTCCAAACCTATGGGGTTCAAATGTTGCTTGAACATTGTTATCCATTGGAGTGGAATGAACATTTGGACATCAGCTACCATCCTATCTCTGAATCTCAACTCAGATTTTGGATCTCAGTCAGATAAGGTGTAATTTTTGCATTGTAGTTTCTGATTTATTTCTGATTTATTCTTTGGTTAATGCATGCAACATCGCAAAGCCTACTTCCCTGAGGTAGTTTGAAAGATGCTTTTAAAGTGATTAAAAAACAAACAAACAACTGCTTTGAGCTTATGTTAAAATGTACAGAGATGCACCATTTTTAAAGCTAGGCAGACTATGAATTGTTTTGCAATGATTAAGGAAACAAAAATTAATTTAGAAAACAAATATAAAAATGCAGCTAGTAAGAAATCACAGGAGACAAAGCAGCAGTTTGGGCATTAAAATGTAGAATTAAGTGGTTTCTGGTATTATTCTTCCATTAATTGACTTTTTAATTCTCCAGGAGAATTTGTGATGTTGGTAACATTTGTAAACATGCTGTTGAGATATATCTCTCCCCCCCCCCTTCTGCTTTAGGACCTTCTGCATAGCCTTTTGCACAGATTACCAAAATATCAAAAGATGAAAAATAACAATAATGACCAGGAAGTGAGCCAAAAATCAACTTAGATATTTTTTTTTTAAAAAAAAGGTGTACAGTGTTAGAGAAATACAATAACACCCAAAATACACAAAAAAAGTTATGCCTTTATGGGGCCAGCCAAAAAGCACAAAATACATGTTTCAAGCTTTCAAAGCTCCACTGGCTTTTTCATTAGACAAAGGTATTAAAAATTGTGGTCCAGACATTATGAAGGGTTTCATGGATGAGGACACAGAGGCCGTGAAGTCCAGTTGCACCAGATCGGGGCCGCAACAACCGCACGCCAAGGCTATTGTGCCCTTTCCAGAGTGTAAAAAGGAGCCACAAAAAGCTGATCTTTTTTGCACCCTGGAAAGGGCACAATAGCTGCAATGCTGCAGCTTTAAGGCACTCTTTTGGCACTGCATCATGTGGACACAGCGTCAGAGGAGTACTGTGATGCTGAGCACTGTGGAGAGTGTTGGAGCCAACTGGTGTCACGCTGCCCTGGAGCAGAGTCGAGGCATGCATCATGTGCATGCCATGCCCCCACCCCACTATGGCCGGTGTATATAGCCCCTAAGAAAACAGCCTTGGAAAGCCATATGCAGCTCCATGTCTACATTTGCCCATCTCAAGTTGCATGCTAGAAAGCTAGAGAGTTGTTAGACATATTGCAACAGTCTAACCCCAATGCATGAAAGTGTTCAATGGAATCATGTTCATGTGGCCCACCATTCCAGTACTAAACAGGCCTGCTTAGCTTCTGCGATGAGAGGGGTCTGGTGCCTCCAGGGTTTTTAGGCCAGCCATATATACACACACAAATATATCCATGTACTTTATTTTTGAATTGAGAAATGCATTGTAATATTCAGTTCAAAATTTCAGGACAGTTGAAAAATGACACCAGATGAGAAATGGGTGGTGGTCTTTGCCTTGGCTTGCTGGCTTCATTCCTATCAGGAAATGATAGGTTGCCTGAGGGACCTCTAGAGTGACCTATTTGCCAAGGAGATGGAAACCTTTGGGGTTGAAAGCTACAGATGTTTCTCTTGCACTGCCGCACACAGTCTTAACAAGTCAGCACCAATTTCTGAGCCTTTTCTTAGAGGACAATGCTGATGTGGCTGAGAGAGAGAGAGAGAGAGAGAGAGAGAGAGAGGCTAAAATATAAATAATTAAACACATAATTTAAAGAAAAAAGCCTACTGCCCAGTTCATATGTTTTATGAACTTTTCCTGAAATGTTACTTGGCAGGAAATACCAAGTCACATTCTTAAACATTAGTGGGACACATCCCCTTTTCTTTGGAGGTTTAGTACAGAATCTGAAAAGATTACTTTGCATTCCTTGCGTCTTGTTTAATCATTCAAGAGTAATGTTTATTTTGCTTGCAATATGCATATGTTTGCTTTGTGGATTAACATTGCCAAGGCTTTCCTCTCTTTTCTTAATTGAGGATCTAGTATTAATATAAAATATTGTATGCAAAACTATACTTTTTGCAATGGTTAAAGAAAAGTATGTGGTTAAAGAAGCTGCTGGCCAGACAGAGAACTGCTGAACTGCTAAATTCTCACAAAGAAGTCTATAATCTGATAATCCCTTCTGGTATTCTGAAGGCTATGCCTTGCAGTATCATTGGTTCCCACATGAACCAAAAGAAGGGGTAATGGTCAGTAGGTTTGACAAATCTTGTCAGCCCTGGTGGCGCAGTGGTTAAATGCCTGTACTGCAGCCATTCACTCGAAACCACAAGGTTGCCAGTTCAAGACCAGCAAAAGGGCCCAAGCTCGACTCAGGCTTGCATCCTTCCGAGGTGGCTAAAATGAGGACCCAAACTGTTGGGGGCAAATTAGCTTACTTGCTAATTAGCTTACTTGCTGTTCACCGCTATGATCTTTGGAATAGCGGTATATAAATAAAACAAATTATTATTAATTATTATTAAATTAAATATGACATGGCAGTGATGGAAAAGGCCATAAAATATATTTAGCAGATCCAGTTGTTAAATTAATGTACAGGTTAAGTGTGCCTTATTTGAAATTGCAAAATGTGATATACTCCAAAATTCAAAATTGTCCACATAGGTGGCTGAGATAGTGACACCTTTGCTTTCTGATGGGTCAGTGTATACAAACTTTGTTTCGTGCACAAAATGACTAAAAATACTATGTATGAAATTAACTTCAGGCTATATTTTAAGGTGTGTGAAACATAAACTAAATTTAATGTTAGTATTGTGTCCCATCATCACGATATCTCATCATGTATATGAAAATATTTCAGAATCCAAATAAAAAAATTCATCCAAAATCCCAAACACTTCTCGTCTGAAATATTTCAGATAAGGAAGACTCAGCCTGTAAATAGAGAAGAGGAAAATAAAGCTTTGTGTGCTGTTCCCTATTATATAGTTTATTTTGGCATCTAGATGCAAGGAATATATGGAAAAATAGCATCCAGTAGAGTAACTCCATTGGTTATGCAAGCAGATAGAGCAATTACCATGGTTACTGATATTCACAAGGTTCATTCCACATTGGAAACAATATAAGAGTTCATAGTTTTTGTGCTACTTCTGGAATGTGTGTGTGAACTTAAATACAAGGGAACATGGTCCAAAGTCCTTTGCAACATAGCTCAAAAGAACACAAAGAGCTGTCAAATTGAGCAAGGCAAAAAGTCAGAAATATTCAGCATTAGGATTTCAAACATGGGTCATAAAACGCCTCTGAAAACAAGACTTGGAAGTATATTGGGGTAGTACTGTGGCGAACTCCCAGTAACCCAGTGGTTGTACTTTTTACATGCTTGAATGTGGAGGAATCCAGTATACCCTTCCACAAACAATTCCTTTTTGCTACATAGCACAAGCCAGCTTAAGGGACACAACTCTGTCCCACAAACACAGTTCTGCTCCACCAAAAAAAGATCTCTAGAACATTGGCATTTGTTCCAAAACATTTTACAAGCACACTGGTGGAACTTTACACATCATCAGCACAGAAAAAGATTTCAAGCTGACAAACAGGACATGAAAGTCATTGCTAACTGTTAACTCCAGATATCTAGTTCTCAGGAACTGGCTGTTTCTGACCCTTGATACTTTACTCTTCTTTCTATGAATAACAGAATATAAAACAAAACATCTCCTTCCCAAAGCCTTGAGTCTGTCATGGAGGTCAAATGCAGATTCTCACTAGAATTGTTCTGTCTAAAAACAGCTTTAGGATTTCATAAATAAATCGAAGATTAGTGGTGGTCCAGAGTTTTAACAAAAATAAAAACAAGAGACTATCCTCTCTATGTTGAAGGCATAGTAGATCTACCACTTCCACTCACTTTCTTATTGGTACTCGGATCGGAACAGCTATTTAGATTGATGTATCTGTTGAGCATTACACGATAAGGTGTATTGCAAGAGATTCACACTGTGGTGATAAGGCAAGAGAGAAAAATTCTGTGAAAAGAGATTTTAGCAAGAAAAATAGTGAGGCTTGGGCATTTAGTGGAGCTATTTAAAGTGCCCTGCATCCGTAGACAAAGATTTGCTCACAGAGTACATTTTATGAGGAAGAAATACTCATGAATGAGTTTCTTGAGAATCTTGATAGGTTCCCTTGAAATTCAAACCAATTCCAGTTGGCGTTTGACTGTCTGACAAATAAAGAAAATAATTCTTTAGTTGCCATCTCTCAGGCCATAGAGAATCATATTCCTTTGATAAGATATTATTCACAGGACCTAGTACATAACTGGTGTACAGTGCATGTGTGATACTTACTTGTGGCCATCTCAGCAATGAATCAGCAATCATAGCTCCAAATCCAATTGCTAGTCCCAACCAGATCAAACCCAGTGAATCAATGGGATTGATTTAAATATTGATTTACTTTTTAGGATATAAAATTTGACCCCTGAAATGCCTGTGGTGATTGTGTGCATGTGTGTGCATTCTTTGTAACCCTAGTTTGTCCATTCCACTTATTACAGTGTTGGAGCTTCAACATGGTGTCCCAGCCATGTTTGGTTCCCATGTACTGCTTCTGCATGACCTCTATGTCATAGTGCCATGTCATTTAAAAGTCATGGCAGAGAGGGTAGCCCCCTCAAGTTCTCATAAACACATACTAGTATGGGAGAGAGCAAGACCCATAAGTAAAGGGATTCATGGTCCCTGTTGTGAATCTTTTAGGATCAATACTTTTTATATAAGATGTCTACAAATATGACCAGCATTTCAAATACCAGAGGTAGAGAATATTAATTAAAAGGTGCTGGTTTTAATTACACTTTCTTCAAGATTATCTAAATTCATACTGAGAAACTTTTCCTATTTGTCTTTGAGAATCAAGTCTGAATTGATTCTGCCAAGGTAATTCTTATCCAGGCTTTGGGCAAAAGAATTATTTTTTTCCACAAAGGCAGTTAATGATATCCAATATATATATATATATATATATATATATATATATATATATTATATATATATATATATATATCAGTTTGAAGAGGGTATTATAGCAGCTTTTTGGACTCAGATTTGTCTCGGGTTTTATATCTTTGCTTGTGATATATATATATATATATATCCTGATGTTTCATGACAAATAGAAAATGTCCTCAGAATTTCTTTAGTGCAAGAAATACATTAGCTGAAATGCATTTCTTCCCTTCTCTGTAGAAAAACCATCTAGTGGAACAAATGTGGTCAGGCTCTCATATTTTCTACAACCATTTCTCCTCCTCTCACACTACAATTCATCAGGCCAGTCTGGCACAACGCAGGGATCCTTCAGCTTTGTAGAAAATATTTTGTCGAAAATATGTGGCAACTAGTTGGTTTGTTCACTGCCTCGGCTTGTCTTATGAACACAAGCATTCCTAGTTTTCTCATGATTCTTGTCCTTTGCCTCATTTATTCATTCAAATCTGCCCCAGTGTGATTTTAAAATATATAAAAGCAAAATTAGAACAAGAAAAACACTATATACAAAAGATGTACCATATTTACTTATGTACAAGTTGGCCTCATGTTGAGGGAAGGTTTTAGGGTCAAAATCATGAAATTTGGTATGAACCATGGATAAGTTGAGGATAAAACCTTGGGGCATGTAACAAAAGATGTAAAAGGGAAAACATCACTTCCCTCCCTCCTTCTCCTTCTCTGGACTTGTCCTGACCCCTAACATACTTCCCTAGTACCAGAGGAAAGGGTTTTAACATCAGATTGAGAAAGTGGAGTTAAATGGGGTGTTTGGTGTTGAGAGAAGGTTTTTATATTGGATTGGAAAGGAAGTAGACTTAAATGGGATGCTTGGTGGGACAGGAGGTTTTACCATTGGATTAAAAAGGGAATCACCCCTTATATACACACACATGCCTGGGCAGCTCTTTAAAAAATTGCTGCTGCAAGACACATGAGGTGATGCTTCTTTCAAGACTTTTCTAAGCAATACACTACTGTACTGACCTGTATATAAGTCTACCCAGGATTGCAGGGTCAATTTTTGGGCAGAACGTTTTTTAACTTAGTTAAGTATATACAGTAGATGAATTATGGCCCTTGGGTTATGGCTGCCTATCCAAGACTTAATGTGTGTGTATATATGAGAGAGAGAGAGGTATTTTTCCCATGACTTCTAGTTTTCAGAGCAAATACATCAAAATTATTTCCCTCCTCCTACAGTTCCCAGAAGCAGTACTTGCAAAGATTTTGGCAAATAAAACAAAATGAACTAACAAAAAACAGCTGTGAACTCCCAGGTATACACATTCCTACCACTGGAATCAATAGGACCAAAGAATGTTTAATTTCAGCTGGATCCTGGTGTAACTTTTAATTGTTTACT
The DNA here is from genome assembly GCF_019175285.1 of Sceloporus undulatus. Classification (NCBI taxonomy): domain Eukaryota; kingdom Metazoa; phylum Chordata; class Lepidosauria; order Squamata; family Phrynosomatidae; genus Sceloporus; species Sceloporus undulatus. The sequence continues at coordinate 208,838,904 of NC_056523.1, forward strand.
GCTGGTCCACCTTCCAATACTGAAAGAAATTGTAACCAAGTTTTCAGATGACAGAAAACTGGGATGGCTAGCTAACACATTCCATGATAGGAATAAGATTCAAAAGGGCCTTGATAAACTGCAAAATCGGGCTGAAACTAATAGCCTAAAATGCAATAGAAACAACAACAAAATTCTGTTTTAGCCATAAAACCCAAATGTACAAACATAGGATGGGGACACTTGGCTTAGCACTAGTACATGAGGACAGGGCTTTGGGAATTTGGGATTATTGCTGATCATAAACTGGACATGTGACATTTCAGCAAAGAAGGTAACTAGTATTTTAGCCTGGATTCCTAAAATTATAGTTTCCAAGTCAAGGAAAAGAATAGTCCCACTAAATTATGCACTAGTCAGACCCACAGTTCTGGGTGCCTCATTTTAAGAAGGATTTTGACAAGTTGCAATGGGTTCAAAGAAGGGCAAAAAGGATGATATGAGATATGGAGAGCAGAACACATAAGGAAAGGTTGAGGGAACTCGGCACATTCAGCCTGGTGAAGAGTGACTGAAAGGTGACAAGATAGAACTATTTAAATATCTAGAGGGATGTCACAAAGAGGAGGACACAAGTTTGTTATCTGCTTTGCGAGAGTGTAGAGCCAGGTCTAATGGTTTTAAATTAGAGGAATGCAGATTTCCATTTAACATTAGGAGAAAGAGCAATTTGGTAATGGAACGAATTACTTAGGCTACATCTGCACTACAGAAATAATCTAGTTTGATACTACTTTAACTCATGGATCAGTGCTATGGAATTCTGGGAATTGTTGTTTGTTGTGGCATCAGAGATCTCAAACAGAGAAGGTTAGCTATCTTCCAAAAAAATCATACCATTGACCCAAGGCAGTTAAAGTCGTGTCAGACTGGATTACTTCTGCAGTGTGGATGCATCCTCAGAGAGTTGATGGAGTTTCTTTTTCTGGATGTCTTCGCAAAGATGCTAGAGACATATTTTCTTGGGATACTATAGCTGAATTTCCTGGACTGAACAGGGAATTGGACTCAGTGGCCTATGAGCCCCCTTCAACTTAATGATTCTATGGCCTGATACAGATAGGCCAAAATAAAGCTGCTTCAGGTAACTTTTGAGGTATGCTGTTTAAAAGATACACGCATCCTAAGAGTCTGGAAGCCGCACCAAAGCCACGATCCAGTCCTAAGGACTGCAGTGCAGCTTTGGTGCAGCTTCCAGACTCTTAGAACCCATGCATCATTGAAACACCATACCTCCAAAGTGACCTGAAGCAGCTTTATTTTGGCCTATCTGTATAGGCCTATGATTCATTTGATGCCCCTATAGTAAAAAACAAAAAATCCTCTAATCTAAATAAGCTTGAATTCTCCTTTGCTTATTTGCAAATTACGGTTACATTTATCTAACAATGATAATAACCAGAAAGTGTCATTGTGATCCATTTCTCATTTATTCAGGGTTTACATAGGTTGAACTCATTACCTTTGCTTCTGGTTTCCATCCTGAGTTCTGCAAACTTATATCAATTTTATTGTTGTCTCCATTTCAAGGATACCTTAAAACTCATTTTCTTCTGGCCCCAGGAAGACAGATGAGTCTATTTGTGTATTAGCAATGTAATAATTGCTGAAACATTTCTCCCCCTCCAATAAATGCTTAGAAGAAAGCGCTTACTAATATCTCTGTGTGGGCATTGCAAATATAATGAATTTGAAAGGGAAAAGGGGGGAGTTATTTTTGTTCCCAAGATATATGTATGCTTTTTATCTCCTGTATGCTATAAAAATGCATCAGTAGATTCAGCCTGTGGCTTTTCCCCCTCTAAAAGGGAAGGAAGGTACATTTTTAACATTATTCTCTTTTACCACATAGTGACAAATGGCTTTTTTCCCTCAGCACCATTTTCCTAGCTTTCACTGTAAATTAAAGACAGTTTTGTCAGAAACAGCAGAACTTGAGCCTCCTAACAGAAGGGAAAGTTGAAGGTCAAAACATGTGTCTCACTTATTCAGACGTTTTAGACCACAGAAAAGGTAGTTCAAAAAGAAGAGAAGCCCATTCTTCTGCCAAAAGTAGCTTGTCTAGTTCTGGAATCTCAACTTGAAGATGGCCCATCAGAAGGAAGCTATGGTAAAGTCTCTTTTGTTGGGGTGGGGAAGCCCTCTTCTGTCAACAAATTTAGATATCTGTCAAGAATTTATTTTTGTATTTATTTCCAGGATTTGCATTCTGCCCTTCTCCACAGTTGCTAGCAGAAATGGCCTTCTGACTAAGATCTTCTAGGGGGAAGAGTAGAAAGGGGGCAGAAGAGGAACACAGCAAGGGACTAGATCCTACACCCTCCATTCCAGTGAAGTATGCCATCATGGACTTTATTGCGCCTATTCCCCCCCCCCCCCGTTATGGGAATGGGAAGGGGCTGTGCGAGTCCGAGAAAAAACACATTTTACCACACCCCAAAGTGTCCTCAAAATGGCCCCATCCCATCGCCCAGCACCAAGCTGTTCCCATTCAGGACTGAGGCACATCTTTTGCTTCAGTCAGAAGACTTCCATTCAAGCCAAAGGACACACCTCAGCCCTGAATGGGAACGTCTTGATGCCGCGCGATGCAATGGGGCCATTTTGAGGACACTTTGAGGTGCTGTAAAATGCGTTTTTTTTCTCCAACTCGCGTGGCCCCAAGTGGCCCCTTCTCATGCCCATAATGGGGGGGGGGGGAGAAATGGGTGCAATAAGGTTCCATGTTACAGAAATATAGCCCAGGCTAAGTATAGTCCAAGTAATTTCCAACATTCCTAGTCTGGGAGGGGTTTGTGCTTGTCTTTGCAACAGCTGGCATAGTTTAATCTCAAATGCCCCTTGAGCAATTTGGTCAGTTAGGATTGTGCCCTAAAGCTGCAATTCCACATTTTTGGGGAAGATATCCTACCATCTGCCTTCTTTGAGGACAGAGTGAAAGGTCAGCCTTAAGAGAGGCTAGACAACATTGACAATCCAATTCCAGAGGGCAGCAAAATTTCTTTGATGGTTGCCTCTCTAGTGTCTGAGCTCCTGAACTAGTAGAGATAAAATGGGATTCTTTGGGCATGTTTGAAGTGGTTCAAGTGATCATTGCAATCTTTCTATTCTCTTCTTTTCTCATAACTGGTGTACATATGGAGAAAGACAGTATGAATATACAGTGGACCCTTGTTATATGCTGAGGTTTGGTTCCAAGATCCCCCATGGATAGCAAAATTTGTGGATGCTCAAGTCCAATTAAATATAATGAAATAGCAAAATGGTGTCCCTTATATATATAAAAAAAGGAAAATCAAGGTTTGATGTTTGAAATTTATACTTCTTTGAACATTTTCAATCTGTGGATGCATGAAACTGTGTATAAAAAATCCGTGTATAAGAAGGTCCGACTGTAACTTCCCAAAAGAACAAAAAAGAAGACCAAATATATTCATCTAGTGAGAAAGGTTGCTGAAGATACTCATCACAGTCCATAGAGATGACATTTATGACTATGGAGGGTGAAGTGATTGGGTTTGTTTTTGAAAGAGAAAGAATTTTGTTAAAATAATACAAAAGTGATATGGTTACTGGTAAAGGTTCCTGACAATGACCAACACAAAAACGGTAAATAAATATTAATAAGGCCATGTTGTTTTCATATGGGTTTCATTAGATAGGAGTTAAATTAGCATTTCTTTCATTAATTCTCTGTGCTTGCTATAGGTTCCCAGGTTTCAAGCCCTGGTCTTGAAGTTTAGGACCTTGGCTCTCTTTTCCACTCCTCAGAACAAGGAAGATCTTAGGGTAAAATAGGATCACCATTGTTTCATAACATTACCAGGGCTTACTTCCCATTTTCATTTATTTATTCATTTATTGAATTTATATCCTGCCTTTCTACCAAGCTGGGAGTCATGACACCACAAGGATCCCTAGATCTCAGCTTGAAATCTCTGGGCCCTGGTTAGTCCTGACATGGCAGTTCTTTACATATATATGAAAACTATAATTAAATGTTGATTGAGTGGTCCTAATTTATAACATCCTGTGAAACCTCTGATTCATAGAATTTTGTCACCAATTCCAAGTGGGAACTGTGGTGTACCAATCAACCAAAAGTCCACTAACATTTTCCATTAAAGCAAAATAAAGCATTAGGCATTTACTACGGATGTAAATCTTTGCATTTTTAAAACCTTGCATACCATGGTGAATTGTCTCACTAGCTTTGTTCTTGCCACAGGATAAAATGTAGATTTCTGCAAAATTCTCAGGAGATATTCACAATTTGCAAATTCTTACAAAGAGTTATGCTGCACACAAATCTATATTTTTTTTCCATGAAGAGACATGGTTGTTTTGTTTTGTTTGTTTGTTTGTTTGTTTTGGACAGAAAACCTGTTTCCAGTTTATGAAGCAGTGTCTTCTTGGAGAAAAATATGCAGTGTTTCTTGTGTAAGAAACATATTCCACCCCCCCCCCAAAAAAAGCATAATCAGCAGCAACAACAACATTTCCAGACACCTGGATCTTAGGCAAGGAGGCACACCCTTGGTCCCTTAGGTTGCTATGAGGTTTTGACTTCACCAGCCTGAAGTATTCCAGTGGTGTATGATCCTGTAACCTCACATAGGTTTTACTATGACGATATTACCATTGCTTTTTCTGCACTGCAGAATTACTACAGTTTGTAACTACTTTAACTGCCATGGTTCATTCCTATGGAATTCTCGGGTTTGTAGTTTTATGAGATATTTAGCCTTCTCTGTCAGAGCTTTGGTGCTACAACAAACAACAAATCCTCAAATTCCATAGTATTGAGCCAAGGCAGTTAAAGTGGCGTCACACTGGGTTTTTTCTGCAGTGTGGATGCAGCCTGAGACATATTTGAATACCTGGGATGATCCTTTTTAACTTCCTGTGGGTTTTCTTTTGGAATTAATGGATGTTATGTTGAGGAGGATTAATTTCAGATTTTCTAACCAATTTTATTTTTCAACTGGGAGGTTGGGTAAGTAGACTCTTATGCCAAGTTAATGAATCTCTTTTTTGGCACATTTGGAGAATGCAGTGATATGTGGCTCAGCGCTGTGCAATTCAAAATTTTATGGTTATGTCAATCATTAAAGTTACGAAAAAGTTGTTCCTTGGAAAAAATAAGGAATCTATGCTGAATACTTTTTATGACAACATTTTCTTGTCACTAACTTGGTGTAAGCAGACTCCCTATAGCTAACAACCCAACCCAACCTCCCATTTGAAAATAAAATCTATACATCATTTATAGAAGAAAATGTTGTCATGAAAAGTATTCAGCAAAGATTCCTTATTTTTTCCAAGGAACAATTTTTTCGTGACTTTAATGACTGACATAACCATAAAATTTTGAATTGCACAGCAGTGAGCCACTGATGTTAAAGCAATGCCAAACTGCTCTATTTCTGAAGTGCAGATGAGGCCAAAGAAGCTGAGATTTTTGGTACAAAGTTTGCAAGCTGTAACAGCTAATAAAGCGTTAACCTCAGTGGTCAATTGAATTGTATGCAGACTTACCATCTCTGTCTTGTGTCCCTCAATATTTTGAAGAGAAGAGAACTGCAGTGAAGCAGATCCAGATGTTTTTCTCCCATTTTACCTTCCCTCCCCAAGCAATGAGGCATCAGGAACAAAGTGCTGAAGCAGCATCCTGGGAAAAGAATTGAATCAAGCTGTCATAGCTCTGCTAATAGGATTCATAGCCTGCAGTTTAGAAGGTCATCTTATGATAGCAAGCACCAAATACAGATCTAATATCTGAACCAACTTAAATGACTTCTCTTCTCAGATGGGTGGAAGGAGGCAGAGCAAAGGCTATGTTGAGCTCATGATTAGGGCTTTATTACACACCTACGTCTAGTAATGTTAGAACAGAGTTACAGTTACATATCATCTAAAGTAATTTGTTCAATATTAGGAGCTAGCCCAGAATAAATCTATGAACCAGTGATCCAGATCTAATTTGCACATGTAACTACATGCAATTTAACACAATTTGTCTGTCATTAACATCAGGTGGCTCCAAAGCAAAGGCTGGGAGATATGGTCTTCTTGGGCGCCAATCCTATGCAGGACATCATTGAGAATCATCTCTTTGCTTAGAAGAGATATTCAGCAAAAAATGTGTTCAGATTGATATCATATCTATAATATTCTCTGTAATATTCTCAAGCTACAGACCTACAATATCAGGGTGGGAATTGTCTAAATGTCCTGAAGTCTTGGACTACAAGTACCAATTTATGGCAATCCCATGTATTTTAAAGAGTTTTCTTAGACAAGGAATATTCTGAGGATGGTTCTATAAAATCTGAAGAATATCATCAACCAGATTTAACCATTAATTAAGACTTGAATCCTATGTATACTTACTTGGAAGTAGAAATTTAATTTGCCACTAATTTTCTTCTTGAGGAAAGCAATGAGCATTTTTAGCAATTTTCTTCCTGTTGCAAGAAAGACTACAAAAACCACGCTTTTCAAAACCTATTCACAATTTGGGAATTGTTATATGCAAAATGTGCAGTTGGTTGTCTTGCACAGGGAAAAAACAATTTTCTATGCAGGAAACACCATTTTCTGAAAGGAATATAGCATTAGGCACAGAAAAATCTGTTTTCTGTTCAGAAAATGCTGCTTTGAGTGCAAGACATCCACATATAAATTTTGCATAGAATACACCAATTGCAGCATTTTCTATACAGAAAACAGCCTTTTCTGTGCAGAAAATTCTATGCATAGAAAATGCTATGGCCTAGTTGGTAAAAAAATGTTGCTTCCTGTACAGAAAATACTGTTTTCTGTGCAAAACAGTCAAGTACAAATGTTGCCAAACGTAATTTTTGAATTGTAAAATTCTCTCAGTACAAGATTTTTCTTGTCAGGATTCTAACTATATTTTACCGAAAAACATAGGTTTTCCAAAAAATGATTTCTGAATATTTTTAGATATTCTTTCCAATCTTGCTTAGTCTTTTAGTGGTAGAAACAGAAAAGCTTTATTTTGAAACTATAGTTGTTCACAACATACATGTGTTTTCAGTACTGAGGGTCATCCATTACTACAGAATAGTTAAAGCATATCATAATTCATTTTTCTAGTGGACTGTCACCTGATTCTTTCATAAACCCTAACAGATTGCTTTCCTCCTTTTACCCATTATCAACACTCCTGGTACCCAGGACCATCTGTTTTGATGGGACTGATTTTGACTATCCAAGCATGGTCTTTCCTCCCTTTTCCATCTGCTCTTTAATTACCAAAGGGATGTGAACAGCAGCCATACTACATGTCCCATTATCCATATAAATACTACTTAAGGTATTATGAGCAAGCAAAGCAGGGACAACAAATCTAACCCTATTTATCATGGAATGCAAGCTGAAAGGCTCTGCTCCTGACAACTTGGAAGCAAATCCAATTGAATGTCAATTGAACTCTTTTTTCTTCTCTTTCTTTTTAGTAATGCACATTGGATACACAACATGTGTGCAAGGCTTCTACCTTTCCCTGTGGGCAGTGGAAATCTTGCAGGAAAATGCGGAGGTGGCAGATAGGAAACGCTAGGCCCAAAACTATACCTTACCACAGAACTACCTCCTCTGTCACACCCTACTAACTGCTATCCAGTGACAAAAGAAGATATATACAAAACTCTCCTGCTCAAAGTGGGCAAAGGGGAGATCTTGATTATCTTGATGATTTTGTCCTACTTGGTCAAAGTGCTCTAAGCTCCTTTTCTTCACATTAACATTACCTGGAGTTATGAAGAATTAGTGTAGTAAGCGCATAGAATGCCATTATTTATGGCACATTTTGTTTTGGGTAATATCACTTTCCTGGGAATAGAGCTGCTTCAAGCTTTAAAATTTCTAATTTGTTCCAAAAGAATATTTAAATGCAAGATGCATGTTTTTTAAAACATGCAGTATACTCTTTTCCTGCTTGAAACTGTTCATTTTTATTCCTCATTATGCATACATAAAATTATATAGATATATAATATAATGAAAGATAATTGAACACACATTTTTTTAGTGGCGTGAAATATCTTGATTTTCACAGGTTATGCATTTTTTTTTATTGGGGTTGCCTCATAAATGCTAAAAAGAGTATTGTGGCAGTAATGCTAAGATTATTATGGCATACACCAAGGTGGGAAAAGTGCGGATACATATACTCTGGATTGTTTTTGCTGCCTGCAGTTCCATCAGTCTTCTTAACTCTACCTTTTAGTCCCATGCTCAAAAAAGTAGCAATTGACCTTTTCAATAGGTTGCAGAGTGTGCCTGTAGTGTTTATTATCAGAAAAATGCATATTATGCAAAGCCAGAAGTGAATCTCTGTTACTTTGAGGTTTTCAGTTTTGGCAGTCTTCCTGTTATGGACATATGCAGGTATAATTACAAACCATGTTGGTTTGTTGACTTGTTTTGGTTACTGGGAAGAGAGTATGTCTATGCGCCTATAACCACATGCAGTGCAGAATAACAACATGCTTCTGAACCTCCTAAAGGTTAATAATAATAAAAATAATAAACCTTTTATTTATATCCCACTTTTCTGTGACAAGACAATCAAAGCGGCTACAACATGTTAAAATCCACATTTACAAATTTATGTCCCAAATTCCCCCCCTCCCTTAAAACAGGATTAAACAAATTACAATTAAAACATCTATTAAAACACAATAAAATACAGTGAGGACAGGGCTGATACATGATGTGGGGGGCAGTCATTCTGTGGCCGGGCACTTTATTCAGGAAAGGCCTGCCGGAAAAGATCTGTCTTGACAGCTTTTTTAAAGCTGTCTAAGCTGGCAGTTTGACGGATCTCGTCTGGCAGACTATTCCATAGTTTGGGAGCAATTGCAGAGAAGGGCCTCTGGGAGGTAGCAGTTAGTCTGGTTTTTAAAGGCTGCAATAGATTCCTCCCAGAGGACCTGAGGGTGCGGGTCGGATTATATTCTCCAGAGGTCCTGGAGGATGCCACTGCTATTATGTTTCTGGTTATAGGCAGATAATCACATACTTCTATGATGTCCCCTGCTCTCTGCCAACCACCTAATAACCATGGAAAGGGACGGCAATTATTATATATGGAAATAAACATTGAAAACATTCCAAAAATGGATGAAAATGTGTTTTCTAAGTGCCAGGAAACCATGAGAAGGAGAAAACTAGGCTGACAATTTTTTTTACAGGTTTGCTGCATATTCCGCACAGAATTTGCACTTGGGTTTATTTGTTTATTCCCCCCAGCAGAAAACAGTGTTTTCTTCAATGGGAAAAACATTTTCTGTGCAGGAAATGTTTCCTGCATTGGAAATGGTATTTTCTGTGAGAGAAAAAAATGAACTTTGCTCAGACTAAGACCCCAAGTACAGCATTTTCTGTGCAAGAAGCAACTTTTTCTCTGTTCAAAAGATTTCTATGTAATATTTAGGAATGTGTGAAATGTTAAAGATGCTCATCTGCATGCTAGTCTGAGAAATGTGGGAAGGAGGTCTTTTGGCTTTGAAAGTTGGCTTGAATGAAATGTAGAGGAAGGAACATTTCTTTCTTTCATATTCCTTCATAATGCCTTCTGGTGCATCTGGGGTCATTATACAGTTTCTATCATCTGAACTCATTTTTTAAAATAAAGTCAAACTGTTCCAAACACACTTTCACTTTATTGCAGGCAGAGTAATGATTGCTTCAAAATAAACATGTGGAATAGCGGGCCACTCTTGTGGCATGACTTCACACACAAAGCATACCTAGACTTCCAAAGGTGCTATTTCCTTCCCTTGCTTTTCATATTCCAATTTCTTTTGATTTCTGAAGGCTGTTATGCTTTGAAATTGATACTCACATAATAGAAGTCAACTTACAAATGGGAAAGTCAAGATAAAGCATGTTTGGGTGGCTTAGATGCCCTGAAAATCAGTAAAAAACAGAGATGAACAAGTCCTTTCCTATCTCAATTTGAAACTGGGTCCAGAAAGCCAAGTGAAATATCTCCAGTATATCATGGCCTTATTTTGATTTTTACCCCCATTAATTTTCCGTAATATCATCACGAACATGATGGGAATATGAAATATGTTTCCCTAGTCATCCTCAATAATTTTTCACTCTTCCTCACTTTTCCTTTATCTTCTCATCTAGCTAATGAGAATGGTGTCTGCATCTTTTTTTAAAAAAAAATAACACCTATATTTTCTTTGATGTAGTGACTTTTCAAGTGAAAGGGGGTTATTCTGCTTTTTAATATGAAATGGCTAGAATTCTGTTGGTGGCAAATGCATGTGTAATTCATTTTATGCATACAGGATGAATTGTTCACAACAGCACAACAGACCTATTCCATCAGCAGCAGAAGTGGAAGTGTGGATACAGCAATGTTTCACGTTGTGATTATATATTATGACTTGTGGTTGCACATTGCACTTAGTGTTTATGCATGGTGTACTGCATACTTCATTATGGAACTCAGTCATTGGCATGTGCCGTTGTACCATGTTGCTATTCTACATGGAGGGTGCATAGTGCCAGTCCAGTCTATCTTCACATACACACATTTCCACTACACTAAGAGGATGTTGGATTGCAGCCAACATGTATTTTATTGGTTTTAAATTTTAAATTAATGTCTTAAAAGTACCATATACACTCAACTATAAGTGGAACTCATGTATAGCTGAGGGCACATTTTTGGGGCTAAAATTATGGATTTTGATATGACCACTTAGGGGCATGCAACAAAGAATGTAAATCAAAGAGAAATGATGTCAAAGAACTTAAAGGCATAACTGTTTGTGCTCGCCCCAAAGGCTGGATGGATGATTTACCTATGGCAAATTATGCCTGTGCAATATGTGGGTGAGGCAACCAGGCACAGGTGGTTTGATATACCTTTTTTTTCCTTTGCAAATGAAAGAAAATGGCAATTGCTTAAGCAATGATTATAGCTTTTAATGTGGTAACTGCCTGATTTTTAAAAGGAAAGCTGACAAACATACACAGATGTCTTATTCAGATCCTTCTAAGTCTGATTCTTAATTCCTCTTGGTGCTCCTTTTAGGGAAAAGTTCCATAGTTCTGCCACGGCCACCATTTTCCCGCCTAGGCATTCAAAAACGGCAGAAGCATCACTGTAACAGAGAGAATATAGGGGGCTTGGGCCCAGAACAGAATGCCTTTTGCTATTCTACTGACAGAAAGGGATGGTTCCTTTTTATATATAAATGTTAAAGTACAGTAATTACATTGACCCATGGATTAGTTGTTCCAGATTTTTTGGGTCAATATTTTGACTAAAGCTTCTAGTCTTATACATGAGTATATACAATAATATTTTATTTGGATTACTATTCAATGCTTTTAAAATAAATTTCTGCCACACACTGTTTTAGCTATTTCTTTAAAGGAAAACTTATATTGTGTTCCATTTTGAGTCCTTCTTTTTTGGAGGGGTGGAAGCAACCACTACATCAAATAAATAACTAGAAGGACTCAGGTTGAATGTAAATTTCCCTGGATATTCTCATCCTTGGAATATACACCATGTGCCCAGGTAGAAACCTGTGATTCATGGGCCATACGAAGGCCTCTCAGCCTCTTCTGAGATAGTGTTTGGAGTCTGAACCCAGAGAGAGAGAGAGAGAGAGGGAGGGATAGGGAAAAGAAGGGACAAAATGAGATGGTGTTGTCCACCAGCATGGATAATGCCAGATCAACTTATCCTGTGGGTCAGTGGCCATTCATGGAGCGGGGGGAGTCACTGAGGTTCTCTAACTCCAGCTGAGCACAAACAAGTTGGGGAAAATGAAAGATATCAGGCAACAAAATGAGTTTCAGTTAATGAGAGATAGTAGATGATTGAGGAACATTAAGCAGCCACAACTCTTCCCCCACTGCCAACAAACACAAACACAAAAATATCCATATTTCCATACTATGGCAAAGAGTTTCCCCTTGTATTCTATCTGCTCATCAACTGGGCTACAGGAAGCATTTCAATTTCATCATCATTATAACTCTATTGAGCAGACTAGAAAAATGTACACAAGATAAACATCTGGATAACAGCGGAAGCACAGTGGTCCAATACCTTGTTCTAAAGCAGTGCTACTCAGAGTGTTGATCTGTGGAACAGAACCTGTCTACAAACTATTGGCTGCAGTCTCACTGGAATTTTACTGGAAAGAAAGAAACAGTTGCAGTCAATGGGCACTAATATGATGTTGGTCTGTGGCACATTAGGGAAAAGTGTTTGCAAGTCCCCCATATCAAACAGATTAAGAAGAACTATTCTAAATGACAGATGCTTGTTTTTCAGAGGACCCCATCAATCTTTCTTTTTGGATAACTGTGTTTACCATCTACTATTGGCTTTCATTATTTTAAATTTGCTTCCTTTCGAAGGCAAAGTCATATGACTGCCAAGTGAATAGTGGTATCTGGGTTTCTGATCACTCTCCATTCAACTCTCACTTAAATTATATAGCTCTCTTATTGGTTTAAAAGGGATTGCATCAGCTTATGCCAAATGTATATCTACTGATTTTTTTAAAAAAATAATATTTTGGTGTGTATAATCTCTGGGAACTGGGAGTGCTATACAAATGGTGAATACCCATACTTTCCCACAATGCCCCAAGAATACCTCCATCCAACACCAGAGTTCAGATGTCAGAGAAGGACCAGCTATGGAGGCTCTTCCAATGGTTCATACAAGGATTCTGAAGAGTCAGTTTGCCATCCCAACTTTTCAACTTTTAGCCTTGAGCTGCAAATCACAAAAGCCCCAGACAACATGACCAAAAGTCAGGAATTATGGGACATAAAGTCCAAAACACCTGGAGGATCAAAGGTTGCGAACCGCTGCTCTGTAGGATTTCAGTATGAATTAATTTTTAACACATTGTACACAAGGGTGGTGCAACTGATTCAGACAAATTTTGAAGTGAATTGGGCAGATTCAGACCAATTCAGATCAAAACAGTTTGGGCTAGAAAAATCAGCAGAAAATAGCATAAACTGGTAGGGCTGCGTATTCAACTGTCTATTGACCCTCTAAACATGTATATTCATTTATTGACTGGAGATTGGAGTTTTAGGAAGCAGGTTTCAGAGAGAGGCTCCCTTTATTTGCTTCTGTATCTAACCTCTTCCTACTTTGTGGACTGTCTTCTAAAAGTGAAAGGAACATCTCTGGGTGTGGCAAAGCATGACAACTTTGTCCTGTTTTCACAGTGCGCCAGCAGGCTGGGTGCCAGGAGTTCAGAAGCTAAAGAAGAAACAAAATCCAACATCAAACCATCCAGGGTCAGGAGCTAAAATTACTAAGCACAGCCCATGGTAGCAGAGAACAAGGCTAAGAAATGGTCCAGGATTATAAATCTCAGGAAATCTAGTTTGTTTCCAGGTACTGAAAAAGAGAAAAACCCTTGCTGTATAAAGCATGCTAACTCACCTAACTTGCATAGTTATTTTAGGAGGCTGTTTCTCTGCTGTGTGCATTCAGCCTCTTACTTTATCTACAGGGGGTGGACTGGGTCTGTTCCAGATGCCTCAGCCCTTACCTTTCTTAAGGTGTTATCATTTAGGTGACTGTTAGACTGAACTGGAGGAGGGCACAGCTGTGGTAAATACTCTCAAGGGGTGGGGGTGAGAGCATAGCAGTAGTGTTACTCAATGAAAGATTCAAAAAACAAAAAAAAATGTGTTTGCAAAGAGCAGAGATGAACATACCGTTTAGTACTTGTAATCACTCTTAAGTGGTCTTGGCACCAGATAACAATGGGATGCATACACAAGACAAAAGCCAATTAAATATTTACCCTTCTTCAAATCCAAATGGGTTGCTCAACCTCTCTGGAAGCTGCACACTAGCTCACAGTGGAAGATGTATCAGATTTGGAAGTTCTCCATTCAGTAGTTTTTTTAAAATAAAACAAACGTGGATCCATTTCCTTGTCAGCAGGAGGGGAAAGCCCTCCTGGAAACCATACCCTATAAGGAGCAACTTAGGGAGCTGAGTATGTTTAGCCTGGAGAAGAGAAGGTTAAGAGGTGATATGATAGTCCTGTTTACTGTATATACTCTTCTATAAGTCAAGAAATTTATGCCTAAAAATTGACCCCTAAATCCCATGTTGAATTATTTATAGATCAGTATGGTAATATGATTGCAACTCTTTCAGTTTTCCCCATACAGTTAGAAGAACAGTTTCTTTCCCTTTTGAGTCAAGGAGAAAGTCCTAGTTGATCAACTGCTTTTAAACAGAGTCCCACTCCTGACTGTGGTGCTGCTGTTTGGGGAGTGAAGGATGAAACAAAAGCTGTAACAAAAAGCCTCATTTAAAAAGCTTCTTGCCACAGGCACACATACACATACTGAAAAACCCTCAAAGTTTTACCCTCGACTTATCCACGGGTCATGGCAAAATCCATAATTTTGGCCCCCCAAACCTGCCCTCGACTTATACATGAGGTTGACTTATAGTCAAATATATATGGTAAATATTTGAAGGGATGTCATATTGAGGATGGAAGAAGCTTGTTTTCTGCTGCTCCAGAGACTAGGACATGGAGCAATGGATGCTCCATACAGGAAAAGAGATTCCACTTCAACATTAGGAAAATCTTCCTGATAGTAAGAGCCGTTCGACAATGTAACACACTCTTTCAGAGAATTGTAGAGTCTCCTCCTTTGGAGGTTTTTAAACAGAGGCTGGATGGTCATCTTTCAGGGGTACTTTGTGTATGATTCTATGGTTCTATTCCTGCATGGCAGGAGGTTGAATTGAATGGTTCTTGAGGTATCTTACAACTCCATGATTCTACGTTGGAGGGAATTTCCAGGTTACACTTTAGGATTGGCTTTCCCCCCAAGATACCACCACTCTACCTGTCCAGTATGAATTCTTAACAATTTATGCAAGACTCTGGTAAGAGACAGTTTTTCTGTTGATCCATCAAAGTCTAATGTTCCTATTTATTGAGCATAACTTATAACATATCTATCTATCCATCCACCCACCCACCCACATATCTGTGAAATGCTTTCTACCACTCTGAGAACACAACAGATGCAGTGGAAGAGGAAGATAATAGATTCTTTTATAAAGGTTGCTCCTTAATTTTTATGAAATGATTTTAATGTGAAATATGTGTGTGTTTGTGTCTGGAGGCTGAGCCAGATGGTGGGGTCTTTGCTAGGAGTGATGGGACCATGAAAATAACCTAGTTCATGATGACATGGATTTTGGGGGAGATGGGGTGGAGGAAAAGAAACTTTTACAATAACTCACTGGGAGAAAGCTCATTTATAGGAACATAAGAGAAAGTGGCAATATAACAGATAGACAAACAAACAAACAAAAAAGCAAGCAAGCATCAGGAGAACAAGGTTGTCGGTCTTCCCTTCTTTCAATCATCTACAGTGTTCAAAGAAACCTCTGTGAAGCTCACTGGACAAAGATGATCATCCCTATGTTTCCATCAGATTTCATTTAGGAAGATTCTCAGTGGTATGGTTTGTTTTGTTTTTTTAGCTCCAGCATTTAACTCTTCAACATGATTTCTGTTTCAAATATTTTATTTTACACCTAACATTTTCCAGTGCTTCCCATAACTGTGTACCATGCACTGATATTTTGCTGTCCACCAAAATGTCTTGCCAACATCTTCACATTTACTGAAGCTGCTTACAAATGAAGCAGATGTGGAAGTTTTGGACTTTGATATTACTGTTGATCTCAAGACTGGGCAACATTTGTTTTAATGTCAAAAGAACCATTCCCCTTAGGATAACCTGACAGGAACTTCATGCTGGTGGAGTATCCAGCAATGGGTGTAGATAAAAATATGAAATAGGTAATTCTTCACATAGGACTTTTATAAACTGTGAAAGTCATTGCCACAAGATGGCCACCAACTTGGATAGCTTTAAAAGAGGATTATGTGCGGAATGTTGTTGATGCTTTACATCAGCATAATGGTTTGTTATGCTGGCATAGCACACCTTTTCAGAGGTGTGAAGTGACAATAGGGGGAAGTCAAAGAAGGACATCACTATTGAAACAAAAGCTACCCTTCCAGCTCCTGAGCTGCTTAGGAGCTGTCAGGGCATCTGTCTCTCCTGACAGCAACATCTTTATCTGCCTTCTTCATTGCTGCTGGGGCCAAGGATATTTCAATAAGAAAGAGCAGTTGTACTGCTCCAGAAACTGGACTGAATCAATCAAGGAAGCCACAGCCCTAAAACTGTAGGACCTGAGTAGAGCAATTGAGGATCAGAGCTCTTGGAGGTCTCTTGTTTATTGGGTTATCTTAAATAAAATTCAGCTTGACGGCAAATAACAAAAAGCTGTTGTTTTCTGGTCATTACTATTTATACTAGGGTTTTTATGCTGAATGACAGGATTTTGCCTTATGAGTTAATGGAAGTTGCAGCCATTAGTATCTACTGGCCAAGATGTTTTATATATTGCTTCCAGTATCAGAAGCAATATGCTTCTGCATATTGGCTACTGGAGAGAACATGAGATGGAGAGTGCACTTGAACTGCTGGAAGGCTTACCGTAGGCAACTTGTTGGCTGCTGAATGAACAGAATATTGAACTAGATAGGTTTGATCCAAACATAATTCTTGGTATTTTCATTAGGGTCCCCTTTTCTTTCTCTTTTTCTTTTTCATCCACCTTACCCAAAAAGCTTCCAGGACAGTAATTGATATTTTTCCTCACCCAGAGTTTTCTGATGATTACTTCTAGAGGTGTTTTCAACTAGGCCAAGAACTGCAGTTTGCCAATCTCTTGTTTACTTTATTCCTTCAGGAGTTTTCAAACACTGCCATAAACATTGCATAGAGAGTTATTTAAAACATTTATGTTTTAAATTAAATGAAACTGGATTAAGCTAATATATTTTCTTGATTCTCGGCACACTTCCTGACATTGTAGTTGTGATCAGTGGGGAATTCAGAATTTGTTGCTGCAGTCCTCCACTTTCCTCCATGCATCTGTTGCATGTGCATAAGACTGTGCAACTGGTATTAAACTCTCATGGAATTTTAGGAGTGTAGGATAGATTGCTAAGAATTGGTTTATAATTTATTTTGTAATATGTATGCATACATATGTACAGCCTACAACAAAATGGTAGAGCATGGTGTGTGTCCCCATTCCCTTTCCCAGGATACTTCATTTCATTACCTCTTTTGATTTGCTGTCTTTCTTTCAAAATAGATATTTGCATGACCACTGATAATGCTCAGTCCTCTTTTTTTGGAGGGGGGCACTCACGTTTATTTGTTCCTAACGCTTTTGAATACTTCTGTAAGCCTTGGGATTACAGCTTGCTCTTATGTATGGACAGTGTCATTATGGATCCATAATTATTCACATTGAATAAATGAGCTCTCTAGCAAATAGAATAACTTTCACTAGCAGCCAGTGGCTTCCCTATCATGGGTATAGTGAACCAACTCTAAGTTTTCTTCTATATGAGTGATTCCCAACCTTTGTCCTTCCAGAAGCCAAGTAAAGTTGGTCAACAGTCAGGAATTATGGGAGCTGAACTCTAAAAAATCTTCAGGATGAAAGGTTGGGAACCACTGTTCTGGACTACAAAGGAGGGGAATCTATTTGTGGGGTTGTGTATAGTACATTGGACAGCTCCTTCAAAAGGTGGAATAAAAGCAATGTGGATTCCCACAATCCTGGCATGGAAGTCACTGGCATAATTGATCTCTTCCGTATCTTAGATAGGTTCTTCTATATACTATGTTCCTGTCACCCCCCCCCCCCTTTCAGCAATGGCTTAGGTTTCGTGTGGCTAATGGAGAAATGTTTATAAATAACTACAATTCCTTTGCATATGCCCAGCACAGAGCTCATTCCACCAACACCAGCAACTTAGTCAAATTAAATATTTCTAACATATCTTAAGCTCATGGAGGAGAACAGTGTTATTTTATATTTATCCATGAATTTTAATGCAGCCACATTTGGGAAACAATTAATGAAGACCCAGTGCCGCATGCCAGCAGTTAGAGAGGCATTTCTCAGTTTGGCACACTCATAAATCTGACTCAAACTAAGAGATGTTGCCTCAGTGTCGTGAATACGCAAGTGGCTAAGCTATTTTTATCTAGCTGTACCCTGGCTATTTGTTTGCTTGCTCTTTTGAATGAAATGTAATGCAACTGAGACTGCTAAGAGAGGTTCAGAGCTATTTCTGTCACAGAAAATTTCCACACCAAATATTGTGATTACTATTTCAGCCTGAGTAATAATAGTAATATGTAGCACTTTTTTGGGAAGTATTCAAGGTGGTCCACATATTCGTTCTCTAATATAACATTTCTACCTGGATGTAATGCTTACTGAGTTCTATGAGACCTACTCCCAAGTAAGTATGTATATGACTTCAGTACTAATAGCACAGATACTGACTGGAATCCTGTTGGTTAAGCCTAACTAAAGTAGACATATTAAATGAATTGTTGAATGATTAGTCAACACTTAAGTTTCTTTATTTATGTTTAAAAGATCTGCACCATAGCTTTCCACTTCTTTCACACTGCTCTGGATCACTGGTGCTATTGTGTTTCACTGGTGAAAATTATCTCAATCCTTCCTGATAACCCACTCTTTCCTATGCCCTCTCAATTTGGGGGAAATACAATCAGCAGCTATCTACATAAATCAGGGGTAGGCAACCTTTTTGAGCCGGGGGCCGGGTTGCTGTCCCTCAGACAACTGGGGGGCCGAAGCCAAAAAATAAATAATTAAATAAAAAAATTTAAAAATTAAATATATAAATAAACCAGGACAAATGTAGGACAAAAATTTCAAATGGACGACACTTTTTTAAAAAAAATGGAGGACACGTGAAAAAATTTGCTGATTTTTTTTAAAAATGTTAATATAAATGCATGTTTCTAAGGCTTCTATAGACAATTGCCCCCCAAAGGCCCCGGCGGCAATCAGTGGCAAGATCGGGCTGGGGCCGGTCCCAAGGCCTTGCCGGGCCGCATCCAGCCCGCGGGCCGCAGGTTGCCTACCCCTGACATAAATCCTTCCAAAGGTTTGGTACATTGGGCAGAGACCAAGTACATATTGGAATGTATACTTGAGTGAGGATGGAGCTAAACAGACGGCTGTAATATTTCATTATTATTATTATTAACTAATATAGCCGGTGGTATGCAGCCACGGGAGTTGAAGTCCAAAACATCAGGATGGCAACAGGTTCATAGAATTATAGAACCTTTGTTAGAAGAAACCAGAAAGACAATCTAGTCCAATCTCTTCAATGAAGGAATACACAACCAAAACACTCTTGAAAGGTACCTATCCAACCTATGTTTAATATGTCAAAAGGAGAGTCTATCTCCCTGTGAGACAGCCCATTCTACCCTCAAACAGCTCTCAGAGTAAATAAGTTATTTCAATTGTTTTCTAATAGAACCTCTTTTCTTTATGATGCACATTTCTGTCCACAACTCTTTAAAATAGCTGGATCAGGGCACACGAGGACACAACTGGGCAAGGTCTCAGTTTTCAGTTAAGGACACAATTAGAACTGGACAAAAACCCCATGGATTCTAAAAGACTGTTAGAGAACTTCAGGTGATGGGATCAGGAGGCAACAGGACTGGCACCAATACCTGGACTGATATGGGCATGACAAGGACATAGGTTTTTGCTCCTGATGTTGTATCTTTCTTCTTAACTTAAAAAAGAAGTGGGAGAAGAGTTGCAAATCCATGATTTGAAAACCAGTGTTCTTTATTAATAGATTAGGATTCTGGGAGACCAAGGTATGATTCCCAGTTTGGCCATGAAACCCACTGGGTGATCTTGGACAAGTCACATGCTTTTGGCCTCAGGGGAAAGCAATGGGAAACCTTCTCTGGAACAATCCTTCCCAAAGAAAACACCATGATTACCCCATTGAAGAAATTTGCCAAGAAAACCCCACATTGGAAGGTGATCAGAAATGACTTGAAGGCACATGACAACAACAACAATAAACCTATGATACTTCATAGAATTTGCATGTGTTTTTGAAAGCATAAGAAAGCAACATGGAAAACTCTGAGAGTAGAGCTAGTGCTTTTATTTGTCTTAGAGTTTTCCATGCTGCTTTCTTATGCTTTCAGAAATCCATGAAAATTATATGAAGTATCATTGGTTTGTTGTTGTTGTTGTGTGCTTTCAAGCCATTTCTCATCACCTTCCAACTAAAGTGAACTTATCATGGGGTTGTCTTGGCAAAGAAAGTAGAGTAGAGCTAGGGCTTTTATTTGTGTTACTCACCATTATGGAGAGAGAGAAACATGCACACCATACTGGGAGAAGGAAGTGAATTTGACTCTTGAAGGTCCCTATTGTTTCAGATGATCCAAGCTTCAGCATGGAACTTATTGAGTATTGAGTATGGTGAACATTTGAAAGAAATACCTTAGCAAAGTAGAATGGTTGTATTTCATTTTTTACAAAGAAGTCTTGGAATGCATGGCGGGAAAAGTAAGCGACGTATGGCAAAAGTCTGTGAGATACTTTTTTCTTTTAAACTACAACCTAGAAAGAAATTAAAGGTCTGGGGAAATGATGTTTGCTTTTCCTGTAGGAAATTGGTACAACAAAATATAATACTGAGAGGAATACATGGGGGAGCATACTCCAATCATCTCCTCTCCAACCTCAATTCATGACTAGTCCTGTTTTAAGCTGGTTTCTGGAGTGCAAGTCTGATAGTGAAGTAAGCCAACAAAGAGAAAGGGTTTAAAGATAGGAAGTGCTTCACAATAAGGCAGTGAGGGTTTTGCTTCCCTCCCATCTGCCCTCCTCTTTGGAGCAGATGTTAATATGCATCCTCCCTGTACGGAATAGGTACAATTGTAAATATATACACATTTGGTTTAAAGAGCTAGCACAAGAGCTTTTTCTGCTAAAGGGGAATGACAGTAAAGTACCCCCTTTCATTCCATATACAAAAGTCAACTAGATTAGCACTTAGATCTTTTCTTCTCAGTGGTGATGAGATAATATCTGTCAGAAATCCCCTTCATTCATTTATTCATTCGGGGTTCTGACATGACGAGTTAAAGAGTTTAGATTAAGTCATTTAAGTTAGTAATTAGTTACATGCACATTGATGATCTGTACATATAACCTTTACTTTGTTGTATGATGTGTTGGAATGTTGGAATGCGGTATGTTAGGAGTGGCAGACTGTCAAAAGTTGCTGATCCTATCTAGTAGTGAACATAGCTCAGGTAGATGCGACAGTCAGGAGCACTTGTTATCAGATTCGGCTGATACGCCAGCTGCGCCCCTTCCTGGAGCAGGGAGACCTTGAAACAGTAGTACATGCGCTGGTCACCTCTTGATTGGACTTCTGTAATGCGCTCTACATGGGGCTACCCTTGTGCCAAGTTCAGAAACTTCAACTTGTACAAAATATGGCAGCCAGGTTAATTACAGGTACTCGTCGTACCGATCACATAACACCGGTTTTGAAATCCCTTCACTGGCTGCCAATTAGTTTCCGGGC
>NC_056523.1:208860545-208900896 GCF_019175285.1 Sceloporus undulatus
TGAGATTGTAACTACACGCATGCAGCAGTAGTAGGGGCGGCGGTTCCTCCTCCTTTCCTGTTTGGCCATGGTGTATCTACTTGAAAAGGGTAGAATACCACCCTATTTCCACATTCCAATCATGAGACTCATCCCACCAGGTTTGCAGTGATGCCTATTATATCGTATTTGCTTTGTTTAAACCAGGAGTTGAAGTTCAACATGCCTTATTTTTCCCATGCCCTGGGCATTAGTTAAGAGGCATCTAAGAAAACCATGTGTTCCTTTAACTTCTGCTTGTGCATGTTCTTTTTGCCTCCCACTTTTGGTTCCTTGACAACTGTTTGTCTTGTTCCCAATCTCTGTCCAGTTTGACTATCGCCATCCGTCGTTTTGCCTTCCAGAAGACTGTCTCCTCCACACAATAACTCATTTAAAAGCCCTCCTGAATCAAAATGCATTGATGCTATTGGCAAAAATGTTTTTGCAAACTGGGCGTGAGATAGCAACCCATCCCTTGCCAGAAGTCCCTCCATGGAACCGCAACCCATGTCAAAGAATCCAAATCGTTCGTGGAGGCACCATCTAACGGGGAGCCAGGTATTATTACAATCAGCTATTTTCTTTTCTTCTCCCGCTCCTGTACATAGCCTTTGACTGGCAGAAGAGAGGAGATGACAAAACCTTGGCATCCACCTCTTGATCAAACTTCCTACCACAAACTCAAATCCCTTAGAATATGCTAAGGCTAATGCCCTTGCAGTATCATATGGTGCTCGCAAAGCAAAGGCTGGGAATATTGGGTCTTCCTTTTGCGCCAATTCCTATCAGACAATCATTTGGAAATCAGGTCCTTTTCTTAGAAAAAAGAAGATATTCATACAAAAAAGTGTTCAGATTGATAATCATATCTATAATATATCTCTGTAATATTCTCAAGCTAAAACCACATAAATCAGGGTGGAATTTCCTTGGACTACAAGTACCCAATTTATGCAATCCCGATGTATTTTAAAGAAGTTTTCTCTATAGACAAGGAATACTCGGAGGAGGGTTCTATAAAATGGGAAGACTAATCATAAACCAATTTAACCATTAAGTAAGACTTGAATCCTATGTATACTTACTTGGAAGTAGAGATTTAATTTGCCACTAATTTTCTTCTTGAGGAAAGCAATGAGAGCATTTTTATCAATTGTCTTCCTGTTTGAGCAAAAAGACTACAAAAACCATAACTTTTCAAACCTATTCACAATTTGGGAATTGTTTATATGCAAAAGTGCAGATGGTTTTTGTCTTGCAACAGGGAAAAAAAAATTTTCTAATGCAGGAAACAAAAACCAGTTTCTGAAAGGGAAGGAAGCATTACACAGAAAAAACTGTTTTCCTGTTCAGAAATAGCGTTTTGAGGGGCAAGACAAATCCCACATGTAAATATTTTCATAGAAATACAAACCAGATTGCAGGGCATTTGCTAGACAGAAAACAGCCTTTTCTGTGGCAAAAATTCTATAGCATAGAAAATGCTTAATGGCCGAGTTGGTAAAAAAATGTTGCTTTCCCTGTACAGAAAATACTGTTTTCTGTGCAAAACATCCAAGTGCAAATTTTTGCCAAACAATAAATTTTGAATTGCAAAATTCTCTCAGTACAAGATTTTTCTTCTCAGGAGTTCTAAATATATATTTCCAACCCAAAAACATAGATTTGCCAAAAAATGATTTCATGAATATTTTTAAGATAGATATTATTCCAATCTTGCTGCCATCACTACTGGAACAATGTAGTTCAGAATCTAGAGTCTTGACCGTGGTAGAAACAGAAAAACTTTATTTATAAACTATAGTGGTTCAACAACATGACACAAAGGTTGTTTTCAGTACTGAGGTCATCACATTACTAACAGAAAGTTTAAAGAATAGTCATAAATTCATTTTTTCTAGTGGACTAATCACGTGAATTCCTTTCAAAAACCCTAACAGATTGGATTTCCTCCTCCATCTTAACCCATTATCAACACTCCTGGCACCCAGTACCATCTGTTTTGATGGGACGGATTTTGATTGTCCAATCGTGGTCTGTTCCTTCCCCGTTTCCATCGTTCATCTTTAATTACGAAAAGGCATGTGAAAACAGCAGCCATACTAAATGTACCCATTATACCATAGACAATACTAACTTAAGAAGGTATTATGAGCAAGCAAAAGCAGGGACAAGCAAGATCTAACACTATTCATAAATGGCATGCAAGCTTAAAGCCTGCGCGACCACCGAATTGAAGTAAATTCAATTGAATGTTATTAGGCCTCTTTTTTTGTCGTTTTTAGTAATGCCACATTGGAGAACATGATGTGTGTGCAAGCTTCTGCTATTTCCATGTGGGCATGGAATCCGTCAGGAAAATTCGGAGGTGGCAGAGTAGGAAACGCTAGGCCCCAAAAACTAGATACATTACCACGAAAACTAGTACCGAAGAACACGATCTATCACACCCTACTAACTGCTAATCCAGTGACAAGGAAGATATATACAAACACTCATCCTGCTCAAAGTGGGCAAAGGAGGCATACTTGATTATCTTGATGATTTTGTCCTACGTTGGTCAAAGTAGCTCTAACCTTTCCTTTCTTCACATTAACATTTACCTGGAGATATGAAGAACTAGAGTAGTAAGGCACATAGAATCCATTATTTAATGGCTACATTGTTGGGGGTTTGGGGTAATAATCACACTTTCCTGGGAGTAGAGCTGCCTTCAAAAGACTTTAAAATTTCTAATTTTGAATTTCAAAATAATATTTAAATGCAAGATGCATGTGTTTTAAAACATGGCAGTATACTCTTTCCTTCTGAAACGTTCATTTTTATCCCATTAGCATACATAAAATTAGATAGATATATAATATAATGAAAGATAATGAAACACACTTTTTAGTGGCGTGAAATTCTTGATTTCACAGGTTAGCATTGTTTTTTATTGGGGTTGCCTCATAATGCTAGAAAGATAGGGTGCAGTAAGCTAAGATTATGATGGCATACACCAAGGTGGGAAAAGTGCGGATAAATATACTCTGGATTATTTTTGCTGCCTGCAGTTCCATCAGTCTTCTTAACTCTACTTTTTAGCCTCATGCTCAAACAATGAGCAATTGACCTTTCAATAGTAGGCAGAGTGTGCCTGAATGTTTATTATCAGAAAATGCATATTATGCAAAGCCAGAAGTGAATCTCTGTTACTTTGAGGTTTTCAGTTTTGGCAGTCTCCTGTTATGGACATATGCAGTTAAAGTTCACAACCCAGGTTGGTGTTGTTGACCGTTTTGGTTACTGGGAAAGATTATGTCTATGTGGCCTATAACCACGTGTCAGTGCAGAGTAACAACATGGCTTCTGAACCTCCTAAGGTTATAAAAATAATACTTTTATTTATTCCCGCTTTTCTGTGAAAAGACATCAAGCGGCTACAACATGTTAAATCCACATTTCAAATTATATCCCAAGTTCCCCCCCCCTTAAAACAGGATAACAAATTAAAATTAAAACACTATTAAAACCAATAAAATACAGCGAGGACAGAGCAGTGGGCTGATACATGATGCGGGGGGCAGTATTCTGTGGCCGGGCACTTTATTCAGAAAAGGCCTGCAAGAAGAGATCTGCTTGACAGCTTTTTAAAGCTGTCATAGTGGCAATTTGACGGATCTCGTCTGGCAGACCGTTCCATAGTTTGGGGAGGAATTGCAGAGAAGGGCCTCTGGGAGGGTAGCATGTAGTCTGGTTTTTAAGGCGGCAATAGATTCCTCCAGAGGCCCTGAGGGTGCGGGTCGGATTTATATTCTCCAGAGTCCCTGGAGGATGCCACTGCTAGATGTTTTCTGGTTATAGGCAGATAATCACATACTCCTATGAGTTCCCCTGCTCTCTGCCAACACCTAATAACCATGGAAAGGGACGGCAATTAGATATTGGAAATAAACATTGAAAACATTCCAAAAATGGATGAATGTGTTTCTAAGTGCCAGGAACATGAGAAAGGAGAAAACTAGGCTGACAATTTTTTTTACAGATTTGCTGATATTCCGCACAGATTGCACTGTGGGTTTATTGTTTATTCCCCCCAGAGCAAAAACAGTGTTTTTCTTCAAATGGGAAAAACATTTTCTGTGGCAGAAATGTTTCCTGCATTGGAAATGGTATTTTCTGTGAGGGAAAAAAATGAACTTTGCTACGACTAAGACCCCAGTACAGCATTTTCTGTGCAAGAAGCAACTTTTTCTCTGTTCAAAGAATTTCTTGTTAGTAATATTTAGGGATGTGTGAAATGTTAAGATGCTCATCTGCATGTCGTAGCTAGAAATGTGGGAAGGAGGTCCTTGTGCTTTGAAAGTGGCTTGAATGAAAGGTAGAGGAAGGAACATTCTTTCTTCCTTCCTCACTAAGCCTTCTGGGTGCACTGGGGTCATTATACAGTTTCTATCATCGGAACTCATTTTTAAAAAGTCAAACTGTTCCAACCACCCTTTCCCTTTATTGCAGGCCGAGTAATGTTGCTTCAAAATAAAACAGGTGGATAGCGGGCCACTTTGTGGCATGCCGTCAACAACACAAAGCATACCTAGACTCCAAAGGTGCTATTTCCTTCCCTTGCTTTTCATATTCCAATCTCTTTGTGATTTCTGAAGGCTGTTATGCTTTGGAAATTGATACTCAAATAATAGAAGTCACTTACAAATGGGAAGTCAAGATAAAGCATGTTTTGGGTGGCTTAGATGCCCTGAAAATCAGTAAAAAAACAGAGATGAACAAGTCCTTCCTATCTCAATTTGAAAACTGGGTCCAGAAAGCCAAGTGGAAAAATAATCCCCAGTATATTCATGGCCATATTTATTTGATTTTACCCCCAGTAATTTTTCCGTACATATCATCACGAACATGATGGGAACATGAAATATGGTTTCCCTAGTCATCCTCAATAATTTTTCATCTCACCTCCTGGTCTTTTATCTTCGCATCTAGCTAATGAGAATGGCAGTCTGCATCGTTTTTAAAAAAAATAACACCTATATTTTCTTTGATGTGTGACTTTCAAGTGAAAGGGGGTTTATTCTGCTTTTTAATATGTAATGGCTAAAATTCTGTGGGGGCAATGCATGGTAAATTGCTTTTATGCATGACAGGATGAATTGTTTCACAACAGCACAACAGACCTTTCCATCAGCAGCAGAAGTGGAATGTGGATACAGCAATGTTTCACGTTGTGATTATATATTTGACTTGTGGTTGGCACATTGAACATTGCCTCTACACTAAGAGGATGTGGGATTGCAAGCCAACAGGTATTTTATTGGTTTTAAATTAAAGTCTTAAATACCAGTACACCAACTAAAGTGGAACTCATGTATAGCTGAGGGCACATTTTTGGGGCTAAATTATGGATTTTTGATGACCACTTAGGGGCATGCAACAAAGAATGTAAATCAAGAGAGAAGGATGTCAAAGAACTTAAAGGCATAACTGTTTGTGCTCACCCAAAGGCTAGATGGATGATTTACCTATGGCAAATTATGCCTGTTGAATATTGTGGTGAGCAACCAGGCACAGGTGGTTTGATAGCCTGTTTTTCTCCCTTTGCAAATGAAAGAAAATGGCAATGCTTAAGCAATGATAAAGCTTTTAATGTGGTAATGCCTGATTTTTAAAGGAAAGCTGAAAACATACACAGATGTCTTATTCAGATCCTTCTAAGTCTAAGTCTAAGTCTTAATGCCTCTTGGTGCTCCTTTTAGGGAAAAAGTTCCATAGATCTGCCACGGCCACCATTTTCCCCCGCCTAGGCATTCAAAAACGCAGAAGCATCACTGTAACAGAGAGAATATAGGGGCTTGGGCCCAAGAACAGAATGCTTTTTTTGCTATTCTATTGGACAAAAGGATGGTTTCCTTTTTATATATAAATATAAAGTACAGTAGTACATTGACCCATGGATTAGTTGTTTCCAGATTTTTGGGTCAATATTTTGACTAAAGCTTCTACTTATACATGAGTATATACTATACAATAATATTTTATTTGGATTAAGTATTCATGCTTTTAAATAAATTTTCGGCACACACTGTTTTAGCTATTTCTTTCAAAGGAAAACGTATATTGTTTCCATTTTGAGTCCTTCTTTTTTGGAGGGGGGGAAGCAACCACTACATCAATAAATAACTAGAAGGACTCGTTGAATGTAAATTTCCCTGTATATCTAATCCGTGAATATACAACCATGTCCCAGGTAGAAACTGTGATTCATGGGCCATACGAAGGCCTCTCAGCCTCTTCTGAGATAGTATTTGGAGTCTGAACCCAGAGAGGAGAGAGAGAGAGAGGGAAGGATAGGAAAGACACAAAATGAGATGGTGTTGTCCCCCAGCATGGTAATGCCAGATCAACTTATCCTGTGGGTCATTGGCCATTTCATGGAGCGGGGAGTCACTGAGGTTCTTAACTCCAGCCTACACAAAAGTTGGCAAAGGAAAATGAAAGATATCAGGCAACAAAATGAGTTTCAGTTAATGGAGAGAAAAATGATTTGAGGAACATTAAGCAGCCACAACTCTTCCCCCACTGCCAACAAACACAAACACAAATTATCCATATTTCCATACTATGGCAAAGAGTTTCCCCTTGTATTCTATCTGCTCATCAACTGGCTACGAGAATCTTTCATATTCATCATCATTATAACTCTATTGAGCAACTAGAAAAATGTACACAAGATAAACATCTGGAAATAGCGGGAGACACAAGGTGGTCAATACCTGGTTCTAAAGCAGTGCTACTCAAGTGTTTATCTGTGGAACAGAACCTGTCTACAAATATGTGCTGCAGTCTCAGGAATTGTTACTGGAGAAGAAACAGTTGCAGTCAATGGGCACTAATATGAGTTGGTCTGTGGCACATAAGGGAAAGTGTTTTGCAAGTCCCCAATATCAAACAGATTAGAGAAGACTATTCTAAATGACAGATGCTTGTTTTTTGTCAGAGACCCCATCAATCTTTCTTTTTGGATAACGGTTGTTTAACCACTACTATTGGCTTTCATTATTTTTAAATTTGCTTCCTTTCAAGGCAAAGTCAGATGACTGCCAAGTGAATAGTGGTATCTGGTTTTCTGATCACTCTCCTTCAACTCTCACTTAAATATATAGCCTCTCTATTGGTTTAAAAGGGTTTGCATCAGCTTATGCAAATGTATATCTACTGGTTTTTTAAAAAAAATAACATTTGGGTGTGTAAAATCTCTGGGAACGGAGTAGCTACACAAATGTGAAACCCAACTTTCCCACAATGCCCCAGAAGACCACCTCCATCCAACACCAGAGTTCAGATGTCAGAGAAGGCCAGCTATGGAGGCCTTCCAATGGTGTCAGACAAGGATTCGAAGAGTCAGTTTGCCATCCCAACTTTTCACTTTATAGGCTAGCTTGAGCTGCAAATCACAAAGAGCCCCAACAACTACTGACGCAAAAGTTCAGTAATATGGGACACATAAAGGCAGCAAAACAACCTGGAAGGATCAAAGGTTGGGAACGCGTCTGTAAGATTTCACAAGTATCTAATTAATTTTGAACACATGACAACGAAGGGTGGTGCAACTGATTCAGAAGAACATTTTGAAGAGTGAATGGGCAAGATTCAGACCAATTCAGATCAAAACATTTGTGGGGGGCTAGAAAAACAGCAGAAAATAGGCAGCAAACTGGGGTAGGGCTGCGTATTCAACTGTATTAGATGTGACACCTCTAAAACATGTATATTCCTTGATATGACTGGAGATTGGAGTTTCAGGAAGCAGGTTTCAGAGAGAGGCTCCCTTTATTTACTTCATTGTATCTAAACCTCGTCCCTACTGTGATGGACTGTCCCATCTAAAAGTGAAGGAACATCATTCTGGGTGTGGCAAAGCATGACAACAGTGCCTTTTTCACAGTGGCGCCAGCAGGCTGGGTGCCAGGATTTTCAGAAGCTAAAGAAGAAAACAAAATCACAATATCAAACCATCCCAGGTTCAGGAGCTAAAATTACTAAGGGCCCAGGGAATTGGACGAGACCCATGGTAGCAGAGACAAGGCTAAGAAGAAGAGGTCCTTGATTATAAATCTCAGGAAATCTAGTTTGGTTCACAAGTACTTAAAAAGAAGAAAAGCCCTTGCTGCTGTATAAAGCAATGCTAACTCACCTAACTTGCATAGGTATTTTAGGGAGAGGCGTTGTTGCTCTGCTGTGGTGCTATGCAAGTCAGCCTCTTACTTATCTACAGGGGTGGACTGGGTCTGTTTTCCAGATTGCCTCAGCCCTTACCGTGTTCTAAGCGTGAGTTGCATCAGTTAGGTGACGTTAGACTGAAACTGGAAAGGAAGGGCACAGCTGTGGTAAATACTCTCGAAGGGGTGGGGGTGAGGCATAGCAAGTAGTGTTACCAATGAAAGATTCAAAAAACAAAAAAAATGTGTTTGAAAAGAGCAGAGATGAACATAACCGTTTAGTACTTGTACATCACATCTTAAGTGGTCCCTTGGGCACCATATAACAATGGATTCATACACAAGACAAAAGCCAATTAAATATGTAACCTTCAATCAAATCCAGAATGGGTTGCTCAACCTCTCCCTGAAGCTGCACACATAGCTCACATGGAGGATGTTACAGATATTGTCGCTGCTGATGGGGTAAGTAGCTTAAAGCTAGATTTCCTGGTCTGCGTCTGAACGAGAAGTCGATTGTGTACGAGTTTATGTCGGCATACGCACATAAAGCTATACAGCCGACGTAAGGATCTCCGCCTAATCAAGAAAGACCCAACAGAGGAGATCCGATGAACATTGGCCCATGTAAGTGCGACTAATGGTGACGACAATGTAAACTGCATCCTGCGGCCTTGCTTGAGATCTATCATAAGGTGTGCGCACGCGCTCCCCCTTGAGTACTGCATCATCTCTGCGTACAGAAGCGACTCGAGTAACAGGTGAGTGAAGCGCTGCTAGGACTGTGGGGAAAGCGAATGCGCCTAGGGGGAGGCGTGAGCTAAAATGGGTGTTAGGTAAGGGGGAATCTGGGAGAGAGGTACCATAGACCCGAGAAAGTTGGTTGAGAAGGCGGAGGGCGTGGATAGAATTACTATGCCGTAAAGCACGCGTGTCTTCCACTTAGGCGGTGGACAAAATGTAGCTTCCGTGCTTATACAATAAAAGGAGCATCAAGAATTGAGTGGCCTTAGAGAAATTGCCCCCTGAAGCCCAGTCCACGTAGTGTTAACTACGGTGGAATCAAGGGAGTTGGGAGTAATAGGGGTGGCAGCGAGGACTAAGAGAAATAGACATCAATCTGCATTACAAATTAGCAACTGCTCTGTATGGAGCAGGGGTCAAATGTTTCCCACCTACGGCACGGGGCCGCTACAATTTACAGTCTGGACAGGACAACCGAGATCTCTGGCGGGTCATTCCTTGTCCCTTTTGACCTCAGGAAGAAGTCCTAGTTGATCAACGGCCGTATTACGAGCCGAGGCGCCCACACCTTGCCTGCCGTGGGGTGCTAGGATTCTGTTTGGGAGTGAAAGGAGTGAAAACACAAAAGCGGTAAACAAAAAAGACCCGAGTTAAAGAAAGCTTAGCTTTGCAAATACAAGGGAAGTGCCGGCACAATTCACACACGTGCGAAAACCCTCAAGCAAAATTCTTACCCGCGACTTATCCACAGTCATAGAAAATCCATAATTTGGTGCCCCCAAACATGCCCTCGACTTATACTGAGGTTTTGAATTCTAGTCAAATTTATGGTAAATAGTTTTGAAGGGAATGTTCAATAAAGATAAGGATGGAAGAAGCTTGTTTCTGCTGCTAGCCAGAACTAGGACATGGAGCAACAATGGGATGCTCCATACAGAAAAGGGAGTTCCACTTTCAACATTGTAAAAATCTTCCTGATAGTATAGCCGTATACGACAATGTAACACAATTTTGTATGAGAAGTGTAGAGAGTCTCCTCCTACGTGAGGTTTTAACAGAGGCTGGATGGTCATCTGTCAGTGGTACTTGTGTATGATTCTAAATGGTTTCTATCTATTCCTGTAGGGCAGGAGTTTAACGAAAGGGCCCTTTTGGGATCTTACACGCCATGAATTCTACGTTGGAGGGAATTTCCAGTTACACTTTAGAATTGGCTTTCCCCCCAAGATACCACCGAACGCTAACACTGTCCAGGATGAAGACTTAAAACAATTTTAATGCAAGACCTCTGGTAAGAGAGTAAGTAGGTTGTTCTGTTGATCCATCAAATTCTAATATTCTCCTTATTTATGTGACAGATGAACTCTATAAACAGCGATACTATCTAGGACGCAATCCACGCCCACTCCACGGCCACATACTGCGTGAAATGCTTCTACTCACTACTGAGAACACAACGATGAGCAGTGGAAGAGGAAGATAATAAATGCTTTTATAAAGGTTGCCCTTAATTTTTATGAAATGATGTAATGTGAAATATGTGTGTGTTTGTGTCTGGAGGCTGAGCCAGATGGTGGGGTCTTCGCAAGGAGTGATGGGACCCATGAAAATAACCTAGTTATGATGACATGAATTTTGGGGGAGATGGGGTGGGGGAAAAGAAACTTTAAATAACTCACTGGGAGAAAGCTCATTTATAGAACATAAGAAGAAAGTGGCAATATAACAGATAGACAAACAACAAACAAAAAGCAAGCAAGCATCAGGAGAACAAGTTGTCGTTTCCCTTCTTTCAATCATCTACAGTGTTCAAAGAAAACCTCTGTGAAGCTCACTGGACAAGGTGATCATCCCTATGTTTCCATCAGATTCAGTTTAGGAAGATTCTCAGTGGTATGGTTGTTTTGGTTTTTTTAGCTCCACATTTAACTCTTCAACATGATTTCGGTTTTCAATTTTATATTTACAACACCTAACATTTTCCAGTGCTTCCCATAACTGTGTACATGCACTATATTTTGCTGTCCACCAAAATGTCCTTGCCACCATCTTCACATTTAACTGAAGCTGCTTACAATGAAGCAGATGTGGAAGTTTTGGACGTTGATATTAATGTTGAGCTCAAGACTGTGGCAACAGTTGTTTTAATGTCAAAAGAACCATATCCCCTTAGGATAACCTACAGGAACTTCATGCTGGTGGAGTGATCCAGCAATGGGTGTAGAGTAAAAATATGAAATAGGTAATTCTTCACATAGGACTTTTATAAACGTGAAAGTCATTGGCCACAGAAATGGCCACCAACTTGGATAGCTTTAAAAGAAGGATTAGGGCGGAATGTTGTTGATGCTTTACATCAGCATAATGGTTTGTTATGCTGGCATAGCACACCTTTTCAGAGGTGGGGAAGTGACAATAGGGGGAAGTCAAAGAAGGACATCACTATTGAAACAAAAGCTACCTTCCAGCTCCTGATCTGCTTAGGAGCTGTCAGGCCATCGGTCTCTCTGAAGCAACATCTTTATCGCCTCTTCATTTGCTGCTGGGGCCAAGATAGTTTCAATAAAAAGAGCAGTTGTAACTGTCCAGAAACTTGACTGAATCAATCAAGGAAGCCACAGCCCTAAACTGTAGGACCTGAGAGAGCAATTGAGGATCAGAGCTCTGAGGTCTCTTGTTTATTGGGTTATCTTAAAATAAAATTCAGCTTGACGCAAATAACAAAAGCTGTTGTTTTCCTGTCATTACTAGTTTATACTAGGGTTTTTATGCTGATGACAGGATTTTGCTTATGAGTTAATGGAAGTTTGCAGCATTGTATCTATCTACTGGCCAAGATGTTTTATATATTGCTTCAAGTATCAGAAGCAATATGCTTCTGCATATTGGCTACGGGAGAGAACATGAGATGGAGAGTGCACTTGAACTGCTGGAAGGCTACCGGAGCAACTTGTTGGCTGCTGAATGAACAGAATATTGAACTAGATAGGTTTGATCCAACATAATTCTTGGTATTTTCATTAGGGTCCCCTTTTCGTTGCTTTTTTCTTTTTCACCCCTTACCCAAAAAGCTTCCAGGACAGTAATTGATATTTTTCCTCACCCAGAGTTTTCTGATGATTACTTCTAAGGTGTTTTCAACTAGGCCAAAACTGCAGTTTGCCAATCTCTTGTTTACTTTATTCCTTCAGGATTTTCAAACACGGCCATAAACATGCATAGAGAGTTTATTTAAAACATTTATGTTTTAAATTAAAGAAACTGGATTAAGCTATATAGTTTCTCTTGATTCTCGCACACTTCCTGACATTGTAGTTGTGAGACAGTGGGAAGTCAGAATTTGTTGCTGCGTCCTCCACTTTCCTCCATCATCTGTGGCATGTGGCATAAGACTGTGCAACTGGTATAAACTCGCATGGAATTTTAGGAGTGTAGGATAGATTGCTAAGATGGGTTTATAATTATTGTAATAATATGTATGCTACTATGTACAGCCTACACAAACTGGTAGAGCTGGTGTGTGTCCCCATTCCCTTCCCAGGATACTTCATTCATTACCTCTTTTGATTTTGCTGTCTTTCTTTCAAAAGTAGATATTGCATGACCACTGATGATGCTGCGATCCTCTTTTTTTGGAGGGGCACTCACGTTTATTTGTTCCTAACGCTTTTGAATACGTCGGTAAGCCTTGGGATTACAGCTTGCTCTTATGTATGGACAGTGTCATTATGGATCCATAATTATGTCACATTGAATAAATGAGCTCGTCAATGCAAATATGTGAAAGAAGCGTTACACCTAGCACCAGTCAGATTCCCCTATCTGGGTATAGTTAACAAACTTCTAAGCATTTTCCTTCATTAATATGGTGATGAATCCCACCTTTGTACCCTCCGAAGCCAAGTGAAAGTGATTGGTTACCCAACAGGTTCGGATGTTTAGTATACTCGTCAGCTAAATGAAGCTCTCACAGAGCTAGTCCGACGGGCTCTACGTCGTTAGAGATTGGAAGGCGAACGCGACGCTTCTGGACTACAAATGAGGGGACTGCTATCTTGTGAGGGCTTTGTATAAGAAAACAGTGGGTGGCGGGAAATTAGTGAGCGACCTCTACCGGACTACGAGCATCTCAAACTAGAGAGATCCGGCCACGCAAATAACAGCCACACAGAAATATGCTCTCCCCGTGAGCGGTGCGCCGGTGAAGGGTACCACCGGCCTGTTATCTGGAGAGCCGGCCGGTGCTGCCGATCGTCTCTGCGCAGCATGTGACGCGCGGATGGTGGATGCCGCCACAATCCTGGCATGGAAGTCACTGCATAATTGATGCTCTTCCGTATCGTAGATATGTTCGTCTATCTACTATGTTCCTGTAACACCCCCCCCTTTCAAGCATTTGGCTATCGTCAGGAATTGTAAGGTGTCCGCGTATGGGTGCGACCTGCCACATTAGAACGGGGGTGGGGTGGAGATAAATCCAGCAGACAGAAAAGCTAGTCGCGCACGAGAGGCGACCAGGGCGGAGGATCGTCTACAAGCGTGTGGCCTGGCGGTGGCCTAGTCACCAACAGAGCTCAGGCCGGCGCAGGACCACCCCCTGACAGCTCATATCGACTACACAGAGAACCGACTAAATGGACGAGGCGGGAGTGCAGCCGGCCGGGGGAGTAGAGAAAGGAAAAGCGAGACGATAACAGCGCGCGAACCAGGAACCTCGATACCAACGATCGTCAGAAATAGCACGCTCAAAAGAACGAGCCCCCGTAGTCTAAAAAGATAATCGTAAGCGCGCCGAAAGGGGGGGGAACGCATGTGCACCAGCGAGCAGCGCCGGGAGCTCTCTGAGAGGGCAGCAGGAAAGTGTGAGCAGCAGTCTGGGGACGAGTAGGTGTAGGGAAGGAACAAGGGCAGGCTGATAGAGAGGTGGGGGGGGGCGACGTATCAGGGCGAAAGCAATGGAGATTGGGGCGAGACGGGGACGAGTCCGGCGCGCCAAGGTATGATGTGCGGGAGAAGGGGAAATCGTCTCCGATTTAAGAGGAAGATAAATGAGATAGTAGCTCGCGCAGTAGGCCAAGGGGAAGGTAGAGGCAACAAAACGCACGGCCAGGGCAAGCCAGCCGGGCGCGAGGGCACGGACGACATCGTAGGATTAGGGAAGCGCACGGGGGGTGATACTAGAGTGGGATGTAGAGCAGCGAATGCGGCGAGAAAGAAAGAAATAAAACATCAAAAAAATAATATAAATTAAACAGACACTCAAAGAAGAAGCTGGAATCACACTAAGAGAGTGTAAAAAGAAAGTTCACAAAAAAAATACAAAAAGAAGGGCGGGAGTACGAAAGTGGGCGAGCTTTTAATCTAGCGTACCCTGGCTAGGGTGTAAGGAAGGCAGTGCGTTTCTGCGGTAGGGGGCAGTAGGTGTGTGAGTGTCAACGCACTGTGAATGTGTCGGTGGGGCGGTGGAAACACAACACACACACACTCAGAAGCTATTTCTTCGTGTCACAGAGAAATTTCCAAACCAATATGTTGATTACTATTTTCAGCCTAGAGGTGTGGGAAGTGTGCGTGTTGTGCGTGGTGTGAGTGGGCTACTTGTGTGAGTGTGATGAATGGGTGTGATGGGTGCAAGGAGAGGTGGTCCCACTATTCGTCTCTGAAATAACATTTCTACCTGGATGTAATGCGTACTGGAGTCTATAGACCTACTCCCAAGTAAGTATGTATATGACTTCAGTACTAATAGCACAGATACTGACTGAATCCTGTTGGTTAGGCCTAACTAAAGTAACATATAAATGAATGGTTGAATGATTAGTCAACACTTAAGTTTCTTTATTATGTTTAAAGAGATCTGCACCATAGCTTTCCACTCTTTCACACTGCTCTGAGCACTGGTGCTATTGTGTTCACTGGTGAAAATTATCTCAATCCTTCTGATAACCCACTCTTTCCTATGCCCTCTCAATTTGGGGAAATACAACAGCAGCTATCTACATAAATCCTTCCAAAGTTGGTACATTGGGCAGAGACCAAGTACATATTGGAATGTATACTTGAGTGAGGATGGAGCTAAACAGACGGCTGTAATATTTCATTATATTATTAACTAATAGCCAGTGGTATGCAGCCACGAGTTGAAGTCCAAAACATCAGGATGGCAACAGGTTCATAGAATTATAGAACCTTTGTTAGAAGAAACCAGAAAGACAATCTAGTCCAATCTCTTCAATGAAGAAATACACAACCAAAACCACTCTTGAAAGGTACCTATCCAACCTATGTTTAATAGGTCAAAAGGAGAGTCTATCTCCCTGTGAGACAGCCCATTCTACCCTCAAACAGCTCTCAGAATAAATAAGTTATTTCAATGTTTTTCTAAGAGAACCTCTTTTCTTATATATGCACATTTCTGTCCACAACTCTTTCAAATAGCTGGATCAGGGCACA
The DNA here is from genome assembly GCF_019175285.1 of Sceloporus undulatus. Classification (NCBI taxonomy): domain Eukaryota; kingdom Metazoa; phylum Chordata; class Lepidosauria; order Squamata; family Phrynosomatidae; genus Sceloporus; species Sceloporus undulatus. The sequence continues at coordinate 208,875,971 of NC_056523.1, forward strand.
CGAGGACCACAACGGGCAAGGTCTCAGTTTTCAGTTAAGGACACAATTAGAACTGGACAAAACCCCATGGATTCTAAAGACGTTAGAGAACTTCAGGTGATGGGATCAGGAGGCAACAGGACTGGCACCAATACCTGGACTGACACGGACATGACAAGGACATAGGTTTTTTGCTCCTGAGTAGTTATCTTCTTCTTAACTAAAAAAGAAGTGGGAGAAGAGTTTGCAAACCATGATTTGAAAACCAGTGTTCTTTATTAAAGATTAGGATTCTGGGAGACCAAGGTATGATTCCCAGTTTGGCCATGAAACCCACTGGGTGATCTTGGACAAGTCACAGGCTTTTGCCTCAGGGGAAAGCAATGGGAAACCTTCTCTGGAACAATCCTCCAAAGAAAACACCATGATCCCCAGTGAAGAAATTTGCCAAGAAAACCCCACTTTGGAAGGTGATCAGAAATGACTTGAAGGCACATGACAACAACAACAAAAACCATGATACTTCATAGAATTTGCATGTGTTTTTGAAAGCAAAGAAAGCAACATGGAAAACTCTGAGAGTAGAGCTAGTGCTTTTATTTGTCTTAGAGTTTTCCATGCTGCTTTCTTATGCTTCAGAAATCCATGAAAATATATGAAGTATCATTGGTTGGTTGTTGTTGTTGTGTGCTTTCAAGCCATTTCTCATCACCTTCCAACTAAATTGAACTTATCATGGGTTGTCTTGGCAAAGAAAGTAGAGTAGAGCTAGGGCTTTTATTTGTGTTACCACCATTATGGAGAGAGAGAACATATGCACACCATACTGGAGAAGGAAGTGAATTTGACTCTTGAAGGTCCTATTGTTTCAATGATCCAAGCTTCAGACTGGAACTTATGAGTATTGAGTGGTTGAACATTTAAAGAAATACCTCACAAGTAGAATGGTTTAGTTTCATTTTTTACAAAGAAGTCTTGGAATGTGGCGGGAAAAGTAAGCGATGTATGGCAAAAGTCTGTGAGATATTTTTTTTTCTTTAAAATACAACCTAGAAAGAAATTAAAGTTGGGGAAAGGATGTTTGCTTTTCCTGTAGGAAATTGCTACAACAAAACCTGACAGGTCGTTCTTGGAAAGGAAAAGCAAAACAAGCACTTATGAATTGACTGGAAAGCAGCCCTGTGGACAGGATTGTAAAAGCAACATAAACATTACTACAATGTTATGAAGGGAAATCTTACTCAACAGGAAGAGACCAAGATGAGAAACTAAAGCCAGGAAAAAATGAGGTGTGTGTAAAAAGGTCCACTGCATCTCTTATCTCCATTGTTAAAGGTTCTTGTTGTTGTCAGTAAACCTTGCTATGAGGAGTTCTTTTCTTAGTTCACACTCCACAATCGGCCACTTCCCATTCATGAACCATATTATTTTCCAAATAGCCAGATTAACATCAACACATTCCTTAAGTATCTTTTAAGGGCCTTTGAAGCACTGAGATTTGGGGAAATTTATAGAGGGAGAATAACAGGCAACTTTAATAAGCTTTGCTTTTTGCTATTTACTACTAAAATAAAATAAAGAAAATTATACATGTATCATGGAAGGATCATTAAATCAAATAGACATCTCTCTGTTTAGTGTATTCTTATAGACATGTCAAAGTCTAGGTTTTTATCTCTAATCCAAGACTTTACATAGTCAGGGCATGCTATCTTCTATTGACATTACATTGTGTTTAGCAATGTATATGTGTTATCACTTAAAATGAGCATCTCTCAAACTTAAGAGGCATATGGTTCTTGTAGTACATGGTAAGGGCCTGAAACACTATAATCATCTGTCATCTGTTGAGGAAGCTGTATACTTTGAAAAAGTCGTCTGTTGCGGAAACCATACCTTTAAAAAAAAAGATATTCCATTACATTTCTATAATGGCATAACATTATCACAGAGAGGAAAAAGCTTTTGTTATCATCTTTCTATCAAACACAATAAATATAGTGGTATCATCAATTCCAAGGAGCACAACCAGTTAGCAGTTTCATCTGGCTTGATCTGAAAGATCAGCCTCTTCTGTCTCATCCATACTATAACCGGATCCTAACTATTGTCTTCTTTTGCATCCTTAGCTTCTATGCTATTGTCCATTCAAATTGTTAACCTAATTTCAGTTCAGTAAAGCATGCTCTTTTTACTGATCTGGCAAACTTTCTAGACTACCTGTGATCTCCTCACTTACTCAATGAGGAGTTTAGTATGTGTTTTTCAATGATTTTCATCAGTGTCATTTGCAATCATAAGTTGTTTTATATGTAAACCATCTCACTAGTTTTAGGGTGTTTCCCCCCTTTCTTTCTCCAAATCACTGAGCACTTGCTTTGTTTAGTATTTTCATATCATTCTTTCTAATACATTTCACCATCTTGGCACTATGCCCAGATGCCTCAAAATGACTTTATTTCCCTGAAAATCGCTCATTCTCTTAACCCTTTAAAGACATTTAATCAAGTATATAATTGCTTTTTATATCTACCCATTTACATTTGATGGCTTAATTCAGGGTTTGAAATTTGCAAAATATATCATCCAGCCCATAACAAGGACTCATAGACAACAAACAGTACAAAATAAAACAAGAGCTTAACACACTCAATAAAGCTAACAAAATCATCTTGTAGGCTGTGGTGGTTCATCACTATCATGTCATGGGGAGGTGAATCCACTCCAGGCTTTAAAGGGACTATCCTAAAATAAGTTAAATTCCTTGGACAGATCCTTTGACGTTCAGACCAAAGCCCACAGCAGATACACTGCCCAATGGACATGAATAAATCCATATGACATTGCTACTAAGTGAAGTTCAGAGGCAAAGGTTTTAACACTGCCACTCTATGCTCATTTATTTGGAAGTAAGTGGCACCAAAAACTCTGGGAAAGAGTTTAGTGTAGATATATATAAGATTGCACTGTAAATCTGCTTTCAGTGGAAGATATATAAGTGACTAATGCCTGTTGCAGTTCATGATAATTCTTGGGAAAGAAGATCAGAAAAAGTTAATTGAAGTGGCAATTTAGACATTATCCTTTTTTCAGGGTGGTCTCCATTTTGAATTGTCCAGACTGCACTTTAGAATTCATAAACGGGCTTTCTGGAAGCATAAATGTCTCTGAGTCTGTTTCTGTCTCTCAAATATAAAAAGTGTGAGTGTTGATCTGAGACATTTATTCACAGATCCAATGTGGGCAGCACTAGAAAAATGAGAAACCTGGTGATTTGAACCCAGTTGAGTGATGGCTTGTCTCAGTTATACAATTTATTGGGATAGTGATAATTGGTCACTAAGTCTTCTAGATTTCTCTCTATTTAACAAAGACACACTTACAAAAACACACCTAATTCATTTATATTAGAGAGAGAGAGGAGAGGAGAGGAGAGGAGAAATAGTGACCAGTTATCCATATTCCAGATGAGATTTACAACTGAGACAAACCATCACTCCATCTTGTTCACATCAACAGAGTTCTCATTTTGCTGCTCACACTGGATTATAAGGGTAACCACTAGCACCCAATAAATTTGTATTTATTTTCACATACATTTTTCAAACTGGCTGCTTTTTCTCCCCTTCCAAATGTGTTCTTTTTGTTTGTCCAATATGATCAGAAGTTCTGGGATGGACAGATCTTTGAGAGCAAATATTGCAGCAGGTCAGTATAGGGAGGTCAGAACTAGGCAATTTGCACTAAAATGAAAACCCCAAAGATTTCTCCCCCATCTCTATCTGGCACGGCTTTTGGAGTGTAGCTGGCAAAAATTACATTCTGGTATACAAAACGAGAAAATCTGCCTATGGTGAAGCGAGCATGTGATGATGTAAATAGAATCTCATAAATGGTTTCCTTTATAACATTTTCTCAGAGCAGGATATTGCTTTTGAGGAATGGGAGATGTCTCTACGGTATGAGTGATAAGAATTAATGTACTGTTTTAATGCTTTAATAATTCATTTCAGTAGTTTGGCAATTTAGCTACAAAAGAAGCAAAGGTGTCCCCTGGTTAACATTAAGAACTACCTATTATATTACTATGATCAATAGTGAAGCTGACAGAGGCCCATGGTTTTGTTCATTCGTGGGAGTCATGAACCTCTTACTGCACTGGAAAGGAAAAAAAGGAACTCAATTTTCCTCACAGTAAGTAATTACAGTGACAAAAGAGACTCATTGGGGAGACCACTATACACAATGGTATGGATCCTATTGTTATTCCCAACTAGCATTGACAATCAGTAGATTGTACCAAATGGACAGCATGTACAATTCCATGAGCCTATTCTAGTTGAGACTTACTCCAGGAGTCAAATAAATTGCATTGGTTTGTATCAACCTGGCAGGAGTCTTTGATGAAGGTCAATCATAGATATGGGTTTCTAAAAGGGCTTCTTAGCAAGAACAGGACTAAGCTTTGTTTTCCATCAAGGAAGAAGACTGCATCATCTTCCTGAAATAAATTTAACTTGCTTCCTTAAAATTATATGGAGCTCACCCTTTACTTTCATTTTTTTAAAGTCCTCAAATCCTGGAGAAATACATATACACAGAGAGAGAGATGTTCTGCTGTTTAGTTTCAGAGTTACTAAGCCTATGTGACAGGTATATAAATCATATTATTATGGGACTTTGTGATCTATTTGTGGAACACTGTTAAAACATACAGCAGCTTATATGTGCTATTTGTTTATGTGTTCAATCTTTATGATATTTTCCCTATGATTCTTATGTTTTATTCCTTGGCGTCTGATCCCATAAAAGTACTAGCACTATGTGGTGGGTCAAGTGGGTGCATTTGGTTTTAAACATTTCTCACAACGTGGGGAGAAATCTTGAGAGTTTTCTTGGTGCCTTTCTTGGTATTTGTGTGTGTGAGAGAGATTTCTCTACCTTGAAGATGGTATTACGTCTAGAATTGGTGAGCATCAATTTGGGATGAATGGATCTGTTTCAAGTTCATGCCAGTCTTGCATGTATTCACTTATAAAGCTATTCAATCCCATTTCTAAATCGAGGAGCAAGAAGAAGACTAGGAATGGGAAGGGCAGCTATGAAAGAACTGGAAAAGATACTGAAGAGCAAAGACACTAAAATCTGAATCATTCAGAATCATTATATTCCCCATCACCATATACAGATTGAGAGCTGGACAGTGAAGGAAGCAGACAGAAAGAAAATCAACTCATTCGAAAGGTGCTGCTGGAGAAGAGTACTTAAAATACCATGGACAGCCAAGAAGACAAACAAATGGGTTCTTGAACAGATCAGACCAGAGCTCTCCTTGGGCGCTAAGATGATCAAGTTGAGACTATCAAACTTTGGCCACATAATTATCACTAGAAAAAGCAATAGTGATAGGAAAGGAAGAGGGTAGAAGAAAGAGAGGAAGACAGCAAACCTGATGGATAGATTTGATCAGGGTGTTATGGGCAAGGACTTTGAACATCTGGGCAAGGCAGTTGAGGATAGAGATTCTTGGAGATTTCTCATCCACAAGGGCACCATGAGTTGGAGCTGACTTGAAAGAAGCTAACAACAACAGCAAGGATGAACCTGATGGAGGGTAAAGTCTGGGTAGGATCATGTACCTCCCTCAAGCCTCCTGCCTCTGCATGGTCAAGCCTATGGAGGAGGGTGAGCCTTTGCCAATTCCACTCCTACAGAACCACAGCTGAAATAGCAGAACAAGAGCCACGGGTTTTTCCCCCAAGGTTGGTTGGATCTTCTTGACTGGACTGTGAAGTCTTTACATATGTAACAGACAGTATATAAAGTAATTCTAGTACAAAGAGGAATCTCCATTAACTCTTTAGAACAGCCCTGGAAGGTGAGGAAGCTAGTCAGGCTAGGATTCATGAGATTAAGACTCAAACCCTGGAAATTTGAGACAACTAAAGAGTTCTCCATCAACCACCTGCCCATCCCCTTTAGAAAAGTTTTCTTCTTGAGTGGTATGTTGGCTTTTTCATATCCCTCTGCTTTTGTTCTCTTCAGTGGCATTATTATTTAAAGCCCAAGAAAAATCCTATACATACTGATGGCTTCCTCTCTTTCCGTGGCTAAAGCCTCAAGATTTCATACCTCTGTTGCTTCCTTCTCCTCCCCAGCTGCTGAGTCTCCAGCAAATTTGTTATTAGATAACTGGTAAACTGCACAGCTGCCAATATTTTTTTCTAGTCTGCATAGCAGCCTACAGCCCCCCCCTCCCCCAGTTTGTTGGAAACACTAGAAGAGGAGGATGGTAGCATGGTGGTCCTTGATACATCCTCAAATGAGGTCACATCCCCATAGCAAAAGAATGAAAAAGTTAGGTAGACGATCAAAGGATCAGTGCCATTTCATATTGAGTTCCAATAATAATACTTAAGTTATATCTTTTTTTTAATGAGCAAGAAAACTAATTCCTGGTTACTAGTTATTTGTAGCTTTCAAGATCTCTCATCCAATGGACCTGAGTTTACCACTCTTTCCAACCATGAAGCTCAGTGTGCATCACCTTAATCTACATGGTCACTGTGAGAATAAAGTGTGGGACACGTTCAAAGTACATGGTCAGAGGATCACTGGAGGTAGAATGCAAATGTGCCAAGTGAATACATTAATGCTTCCAATTTCTCATGCATGTGTGCCTTTCCTCTGGACCAGTGTATTATAAGCATTCAGTGAGAACTGAAACTCACTGAAGTATATTCAAAGACTATTTTATTATTTTTAAAAGCATTCCATATTCTATTTCCATCCCATTGACAATGTTTCACCAAAAAGATCAATAGTTAATTACATTAAGTTCATATCCTTCATTAACCCATTTGCAAAACAACATAATGAAACGATCTCTCTCAGGTCCTCCTCTCCTCCAGATTGGAAAAACATTTACATGCTGCTCTTTTGACAGGCCGCTTGTGGCAGGGTGCAACCACAAATCAGTTTTTGGTATAAACTGCAGAATGATATACAACATTATCTATCTATCTATCTATCTATCTATCTATCTATCTATCTATCTATCTATCTATCTATCTATCTATCGCCCCTGACTCAATTGTCTTTAAAAAAAGTTACAGACTGAAATATATATGAACATAAATAACTCAAATTAACACCTTCTTTTGTCCCCAGTTAAGAGTCTGGCCCAGGAATTCAGGATGTTGTTATGGGTGTTCAACTAGATCCATGTTATGACAACCCACAGGTCATGCCCCAGACTGTGCGTTCATTAAAGGAAAAAGAAAAAGCACTGCTTTACTGGCTAAAATCCTGTTGTGGTTTTATGTTTTGCTGGTATCAGCAACTCCTTGTGCCAAGTTTTGCTTGGCAGCATGACAGCTACCAGATGGTGTAGGGACACAACTGTGCTCAGTCCCTGTGGCCACTGTCTGCAGGGGTGCATGAAGAAAGCACCTTTATGTTCCCTTCCAGGTGGCCACCATCATCCCCTTCATCCCCCTAGAGTCAAATATGACTCTGCATCTTTATTGAACATCCAGATTTTCTAAGAGATCTTTTGAAATTTGCAACAGCTACTCACAGCAATGTTAGACCAGAGCAATCTAGTGGCATCTGATGCCCATTAGAGCTGCAGAGGCAGAGACAAGACTCACGTGTCTATATGCAAAGAAAACTTATTTAAACATTAATTGAATATGTAGAAGATGGAGGGATGCATCCCATAGCCAAATTGGTGCTTAGTATAGTGACTTGCCAACATTGCCTCATCGTGTATTCATTCAACCCAGAGGAGGTGTAATAAAATTGCAAGGAAATTATTTCTAAATAGCTGTTGTTGTTGCTTTTTAAAGCCCCCACACATGAACAGATGGTATTTGTCATAATAGTTGAAAAATGTGCAAAATAAAATCCCTTTTAAATGTTGTAATGGAGGTGTGGTTGCTACTGAGAAAACAAATCATATGGGTGTCTTTATACATGGGACACTGAAAAATGGCCACCATATGCTTCACACTTATTTAACTAAGCTAAGAAGAAGTTCTGGTGGTGCTTTTTTTACTATCCAAAATTGGACTGGTACATGTGACAGCTGCTTCATACAAACCATGTCTGATGTTGAAAGGCTGTATTCACAATTCACAAATAATATTTCAGTTCTGACATGTATATCCTGAATCCCGCATTTTACTATGTATGTTCAGAGTTCCCAGAGAGTGCCAGACATAATATTGCCCATTTCAAAGGTGAAACTGGGACACAGACGTGGACTTCAGGCATAACCTTCATCCAGACAGGTGCGGAATCTTTATTAGGACCAACTATAAAGCCACAGAAGTGCACAAGCCTTTTCGTTTTCCATCTTCATCAGGTTAGATAGTAAAAGAAATGGGGATGAGAGGGAGATGCATGGAAATCCAAAATAAAATAAAATAAAATAAAATGGCTAGATATTTAAGGCATAAAGCCCATAGTTTATCTCAGTCCCAAGATGAAGAATGCAGGCTTGATGAATCAATCATTGATATTGAGGTATCATGTGACAGCTAACAATACCTGCAGTAAGAAGAGAAAATGGTGGGTCCTTAAAATATAAGGTTGGTACCAGGTGAGACATCACTTTCTTGCCATAAATGAATCATGCAGGTTACCTGAGAAGATGAAATAAGAAGAATTTATATAAGCAGAGCTTCAGATCCATGTTTAAGTATTGCACTTGATAAAAAAGCTTATTAAAGGAAAATTGAAAGTGTTACTGAGTGATTAGCATGATCCCGCTTTAGGTGGTAGAATACTGCCTTTCTCCAGTGGTGGATTGAGCCCCATAAAGCAAAATGTAGCATTTTTCAAAGCAAATCCAAAAATAGAGGTTGCTATGGTGGTGGATAAAAAGAAAGAAAGTATACAATCTATTCTAGTTTATTTTATTTTATAGTGGTTAAATGCCTGTACTGCAGCCATTCACTCAAAACCACAAGGTTGCGAGTTCAAGACCAGCAAAAGGGCCCAAGCTCAACTCAGGCTTGCATCCTTCCGAGGTCACTAAAATGAGTACCCAGACTGTTGGGGGCAAATTAGCTTACTTGCTAATTAGCTTACTTGCTGTTCACCGCTATGATCTTTGGAATAGCGGTATATAAATAAAACATATTATTATTATTATTATTATTATTATTATTATTATTATTATTGAGAAGGAGAAATCAAATTAATTGTTCTTATTTCATCACCAACCATTCATCACATGCTAAGGAAACCCTGGTTTACTGTTTGGCATACGCTCCAAAATGTGTGCACAGGTCCCTATTTTTGTTGAATTCATATGGTTGTTGAACTGAGACTTTAAATATAGGTATACATAAAAATAGGTGCATGTAAAATTAGCCTTGAGTCTAACTGTGGGAGAAAGCCGGCATATTAATGAAATAAATAATTAAATAAATGCAATAAAATTCAATATTTCAAAATATTACATGTCTCCTTGAACAAATGTAATGCACCTGCATAAGAGTAACTTAGTAGTGTTGATTTATTTATGAAAACCATCCAGAATTTGCATTCTAGAGATGAACATAACAACACTTAACAGTGTTGTCTCTATAGCAGCATTCCCTTTGAAGAATTCCCTACCAAAGTAAGGGGCAAAGCAGACCACCCAGAAGAAGCGGCTCTGAGCTGCCCCTTTGAGAGCTGTCTCAGGGCCGCAGCAACCACATGCCGTGGCCTTGATCTGGCATTTTTCTGGGCCAAAAAGAAGCGGCAAAATGTTGCTACTTTTTGGCCCAGAAAAAGAGTACCCTTGCCACTGCAGCAGCACTTTTCTATGTTCCTTTTAACATGCGGTATGTGAGCACTGTGCCAAAGAAGCACTGCAACACCATCTGCCATGAAGTCAGGTAGGCAGCAAGATGCCAGCTTGGGGGGTGGCACTGGGGCATGCATCATCCAAACACTACACCCCCACAGCACCCCCAAGCCAGCGCTTAGTGCCAGTATGTACAGTCTCTATGATGTTTATCACACTATTGCTCTTAAAGATGGTACTATTCCAGTGTGAACTCCTCTAGCAGCCTCCTGTTGATGCTGGGATTGGCAGTTTTAAGGAGCTGAACTTCTCTGCCTGAGAATTCTAAATACCCCTCCTTAAAACTGCCAATCCCAGCATGCAACAGGAGGCAGCTAGAGGAGTCACACTGGAATAGTACCTCTTTAAGAGCTCGTCTGATAAACACCTTAGTTAGACAGACTCCATCTCTTTTGCACCTCTGGCAGGCTTCCAAAACCATGCTGTTCCACATGGCCTTTAATACTTGAAATAGCTCTGCTTTAACTTTCAGGATTCTATTTTTGAATTGCTTTTAGAAAGGTTTTTAATTGTCATATTTTATATTTTACTGTTGTTAACCGCCCGGATTGGTTTGCCAGAGGGCGGTATACAAATAAATATTATTATTATTATTATTTTAAAGTGTTTTAAAAACATTTATCTTTGTACTTTTTTAATTGCTTTTTTCTGTTCCTCGGCGTGAGAGCACTTGTGAATTGAGAGGTAATGTATGGAAGTACAAAGGCAGGCTTCCTGCTGAACACAAAGAAAACAAAAATATTGATTATGGAGGACCTACACAAATTCATCCTAGACCATAACAAAATAGAAATAGTAAAAAATACCTTGGATCAAACCTTGATCAGAACAGGGACAGCAGTCAAGAGATCAGAAGAAGACTAGAAATAAAAGGGGGGAGGGGGAGCTATGAAAGAACTAGACAAGATCCTAAAGTAAAGATATACAACTGAGCATGAAAGCTGGAATTGAACAAGCAATAGTATTCCTTACTATCTTGTATGGATGTGAACGCTGGACAATGAAGATAGTAGCTGAAACAAAAATAAACCCATTTGAGATGTGTTGCTGGAGAAAGGTGCTGAGGATACTGTGAATGGCCAAAGAGACAAACAAATGGGTCCTAGATCAAGCTTGACCTTTGCCTGGAAACCAAGATGATGAAACTGAGGCTGTCGTACTTTGGGCATATCATAAGAAGGCATGACTCACTAGAAAAGAAAATAATGCTAGGTTCTATGATTCTAAGAGAAGAAGATTGCATGACAGATGGACAGACACAATTAGGGAGGTCACAGGCCTGAATTTACAGGAGAAGAGCAGAGCAGTGGAAGACTGGGGGTCTTGGAGATGTCTCATCCACAGAGTCACCATAAATCATGGTCAACTCAAGGACATTTAACAACAACAACAACAAACAACATGGTGCCTTCTTATACTAAGTCAGACCACTGGAATATCTTGGTCTATCTTGCTTCCACTAACTGAATCTGGTATCTTACCTGAAGAAGATACATGAGTTAAACATAGAACTTTCTGTGTCTAACTCATGTGGTGAGCAACTAAACAATGACCTTGTCTATCATAGCTACAGGATCTTGACTCTTTGTGCCTCAACTCTGGATCATTCAGTTATTGTGTGTGTGTGTGTGCGTGTGTGCGCGCGCCTGCCTGCCTGCATTGGGTTCAGAAAAAATAGTGAGGGGAGAGACATTTCTTGGTCTTTTTCTTTTGCCCTAATTTCCACAAATCCCAAGAGCCAAAGGTTGTTGTACCCGAATCTTATTATTTTTGCTGTTCTTTCTACTTAGGTAGAGAGTTTATATCAGCTTTAAATTTCAGCGCATTCCAAATTGCTTCACAGTAATGTAATTGCTGTATTGGGAGAGATACCAAATCAGTTGACTGTCTCTTGTGCACTAGTTTTGTTCCCAAGGATAAGTATCAGCTAGCAAGTGAGCTAATTGTGTTCTGATTCTTTCAGCTCATGTTATAGACTCTGGCATAAGACAGTTCTCTCTTCTGTCCCCTGGGTGCAGCTGACCAAACTGACTCCCAGGAAATTCTGGTTGCAAAGCTTTGTCTTCTTGTAATGTGATGGGTCTCTGCTAGTTCAGGAGTGTATTAATTTTGTCTCTGTAGAATTTCTGACTTTACGTAGGAACAACAGAGTTAGGTTTTTTAAAGTTCCAATAACATGATGATATGGGAGATCCAATTAAATGAAGCAATCATGTCTCTAATCTTAGTCTTGTTAAAAATATGTATTTCCATGTTGGGGGTATAATTCTTCACTTATCTTGTTTATAAATGCAAGAAAACATAATTTCATCATTCCTCAACTTTTCTCCCCAAGCTGCAAAAATACAAGGATTCCCATTGTACTACAGAGCTGACTGAAGAAAAATCATTCATGAAAGTTATACCATTTTACAGTGCTAAAAACAGGATTATGGTAGAAAGAAAAATACGTATTTTGGTTTCAGTTTCTCTAGGATATGATTAGTGCTTCCAACACAGCAAGAAGTTGATGAAACAGTCAGAGATATAAAGATATTAGAAAGTGTTGCAATTGTAGTATTGCCATAGTGCACCTACAGATAACTGATAAGTAGACTGCAATACTGACATTAAGCAAAAAATCCCACAATCAATCAATTTCTGCTGTAAAAAGGATTTTCCATCTTCAAATTATGCTTGCTGCCTATTGTTACTTAGCATGAACATATGCTCAATTATGGTTAAAATTGTAACTGATATTATATACTAAGCCATCCTGGCAGCAGAGATTGCAGGGGGCACTGATTCTTTTTCTCTATTTTATTTCATGTTGTTTTAAATGAACAGGACCAAAGGCCTGGTTTCATCCAAAAAGAGGTTCCAAATAAGGTGATTCCAGATGACTCAAGGAGGTGTATCTGAATTAGGCTGCACTAGCCAGTGACCTATATGAGCCAGAAAATATCCTTATGATATGAATTCAATCATTACCCTGACAGTTGCAACCATTTCAGTGAAAAAATGACATGGTTAAGCCACCCTCATGTAAATTTCCTAATACAAATGTTTCATCTAAAATAGTTAATCTTAATGATATTGCCAAATATTTCAGCAATCAATGCAGATATATTCAGGTTAATCATTTGGAACCTACCTCATATCTTTATCTTTCTGGACACAGCAAATCTATCAACTGGCAAAAAAACTCAGAGGCAATATTAGCTCCAACTGGCATAGGCTCATATTTTAAACAATTAGCAGGAAAGCCAAGAAGGGCTCCAAAGCTATTAATTAATTTTATAAACTCTGGTAAGAAAGATTATGTCCTTGAAATAAACAGCAGAATATCATCAGCCTACGAAAGTACCATATATTCATATTTTTTTCAAAGATAAACCTAGATTTGCCCAATTGCAAATGCTAATGGTTCCAAACATAGATAAAATATCAAAGGAGAGAAAAGATATCCTTATTGTGTTCTGTTCTTTCTCTCAAATTACCGGTTAATTTTGTCTAAGAGTTTTTTAGTCTCAAATTGATGGCAGTAAGGTTAGGTCTTCAAGTATTTAAAATAGAAAAATGTGTAATTGATCTTTTCACTCCCTGCCTGTGACAAATAAAACCTACAAGGGCCAGGTGAATTAATATTATTATCACACTGTGAAGCCTGTCACCCCAAACTGCAGCTAATATCATGGCATCAATGTGCAATAAAGACTTTAGTCTATAGTTTTCACATCCAGTATGATCTTTTGGTTTTGGAGCAGCAGAAATAAAGGCTTTGTAAAAGGAATTTGAAAAAGAGAGTGACCCTTTTAAAAAGTGTTGATAAAAACAGAGGGATTTGGGAATAAATATGCCTAAGTATGTTTAGTAAGATTTTATAATTCTTTAAATAGCATTTTGTAAATGATTGCACTAGATTTGATATTTATGGTTGAATATGAATGGAGCAAACAGTTTGATTGTCCTGTGCAAAATTAACCAATGAAAAACGGTCCTAGCTACAATAACTAAAACCTGTATTTGGTCCAACAAAAACTGATGCTTTATTTATACTCACCAAGACTTTCAAGAAAGAAGTTGTCTGTTTCAAAGAAACATTGACAATGTAATGCAGACAATGCTTTTTTACTTGTGATACATGGATTGGACATTTTCCATTGGTGTTCCTTTTTGGTTAGACACGTTATAACATATTAGTTTTCTGTTACAATAAATGTTGGTTTCTTTGGTAGATGAACATGTTGTTTAAAATTATATTCCTATGACATGGAATTTAGCAGACGGTTAACATTGTTGGGTCCTGTGGTCTTTTTATGTTGCAAAAAGACTTGTATTTCCAAGATTGGGAAGATAAACATTCATGATCTATTGTTTAGTGACCAGACAATGTTTTAGACACACATGAACATGTATTTGATAGATGCCAACTTAAAGAAAATGTATTTTTGGACCACAACTATTATTTTTGACCATATGACACTTTCCCCAGTGGAATCCCAAAGACTAAAAAAACCTCACAAATGGTTTTCTTTTCCTCAGTGGAGTATCAAGACACAATATCTTCACCAAAAATTAAAAATATTAATGAGTACTATTCACATCTCTATCCTAAATAAATCTTATGGACCTACACACACACACACACCCCTTTTGTAAAAATTAATGATCTTGATATTCATGAGCAACCCATCACCCCAAGATCTCAAGGTGGTGTGCAAGTTGCATGCAATAAGAATTGCAAGATACATTCATAAAACTATAAAAAAAGACTTTGAAAAAAATCAATGAGAGACTGACCAACTTAAAATGCCCAGAAAGGAGAGGAAAGGAAAAGTTTGATCTCATGCTTAATATTTGTAGGGTCATTGCTAGTCATACCCCAATGGGAAGGGCATTTCCCAAACAGCTCTTTGTGCTGAATATTATCATTAAACCACACAATCAATGCTTTCTTAAGTATAACTCCCAGGAGAAAATCACTCTCTGCTTCCCTTTTTTTAAATACCCAGAAGTGATGTACTGCCAATAAAATCCTCACAATGCTGAATTATTTTCATGAGCAGAAACAAAAGTGATTTCCCTTTCTCAAAACAGCCTTGCTTAATGTGTTATAGATCTGTAGAGACAAACATTAACATAGTGCATTTGGGGGGTTCCCTTTGTAAAAAGCCAAACACTGACCATTTTTACCTGCCCTTTAGCAAACTGTATTGCCAACCTTTGCAGCTGATCAGTTACACCAGCTCAATATCTCCAGAGTGTGGTTTGGGTTATAGTCTTATTAGTATTGGCAGCTGTATTTCTCTGAGAGAAATGCCCAAGAATGGGAGTAAATTCAAGTAGTCATTCAGTCATGGCACACTACCCATTCTTTCCATTCCAATTAATAACATTTACATTACAATATTCTGAGAGGGTCAGTACAAAAAAGCTGCAAATTTAGTGTTTTCTCAATTCATTTTCAGTGTGACGTCTTACAGAATGTGCTAACTCTGATAAAAGATTACATTGCTTGGTGTATGTATATGTGCGTACAACATCCTCCACTTGCGGGATTGAGGAATATGTCATTTGCACTCCCCCCCCCCACAACTTCTTAAATTCTTGGCCACCACAAGAACTTCTTTGCATATGTGAAATCCTTGTTTCCAGCAAACCACCATTGAACAGTAGCTGCATTTTAAAAGTACATTAATTCAAAATGTGAAACTAGTAGCATATACAAACTGTGTGTTAAAAGCAGGTGCACTGATTTTATAGGTATGTGTAGGGGGAAGTTCTTCCAGACATCTTTCTGCATAGCTTTAGAGGCTAAAGGTTTTAAAAAAGGACAATTAACCAGAGTAACTCCAAGTAAAAATGAGGTAGACGAGCAAGCTGATTTTGCATCAAAAGCAATGTGTTTTTTTTTTACTGAAACAAAAGCAAATATTTATTTATTAAAAACAATGAAAAAGATAGTAACAGAAACCTACAGAACAGTTGCTCTGTCTCTCTTAACATGTACAGAAACATCTCACAATCCGAGATAGTTTTGCTAGGTGTGTGCTAGAATGTCACATAGAGTGGATCCATAAAAACACTTTCACTTCATTATGACCACAGAAACTCCTTTTCCAGGTTGCTTTGGATTATAATAACTGAAGAGGAGGCTATGTTACGGGCATAGTTCCTCACCACTGAATACTCAGTTAGAGCTAGTGCCCAAATCATACCCCTCTTCCTCATTTATATCCTGTCTTCCAAGAGTAGGAGTCAAGGTAGCTCAAGAGTGGGAATATCTATCAAGAGCATCATTAGTAGGCACTCCATGGAGTCACAACATTGTTTGTTGTGCCCCAATTTATTTTAATTATATCTCACCTTTCTCCTGCTATAGCGACTCAAAGCAGCTGTGTCCCTATGAATGGGAGGCTCCTTATGCATTGAGATCTTCTTTGGATGTCACAGAGAAGAAGGAAAAGGGCTATCTTAAACACTCAACACTACCCACTTTGTCCTTGTCAGTAATCTGGGAAGGGAGCCTGAAATATGTCTGGTATTGAATGAATATTTATCATAAAGTCATTTTCACAAATATTCTACATGTAATCAGGCCTAATAGCAAATATCAGCTTCATAATGTAACCCTTGTCAGATTACAAAACATGTATAATTGCATGCATTCCTATGTACAGTCTGTCATACCTCTGCTCAGCCCAGGTGTCGTGATTCTGTGTCGCAATTATGTATATGGGCTTCTATATAGTAATGCTTCCTTGGATATCCCAAGGGTATCTATATAGCTATGCTCCCTTGGATATCCTCTGTCATATTTTGAATGCAAGGAAGGGAGGGATCAGTCTCCTCATCCAAAGTAGAGTCAATATGAACTGACTGCCAAGTATGAGTAAATAGAATGGATTTGTTCAAATTGTAAATAATATTGCAGTCCAAAAATCTCACTTCT
Organism: Sceloporus undulatus; assembly: GCF_019175285.1. NCBI lineage: Eukaryota > Metazoa > Chordata > Lepidosauria > Squamata > Phrynosomatidae > Sceloporus > Sceloporus undulatus. Next base: position 208,892,746 of record NC_056523.1, read on the forward strand.
GGCAAGCACTCTCTTGCTTATGCTGATGGCAATTTCTCTGTATAATCCCATTAATTTTTCCACACTGCTGTGGCTATTAGCTCTTGGTATTTACAATCTACCTAAAGTTATTTCACCACAAAGGGATAGGAGTTTAAAAAGGGTGCACAGAAAGAGATGCAAAGTCATTGTGCCATGCTAAACAAGGCTTGAGGTTGGGTGAGATTTGAAATATATACTGGCAAATCCATTATTTATTAAGCAAGGTTAATAAAGATTATGCCATAGATGAAGATAGGAAAAGTAGGACTCCGCAGAATAAAGATGCTAACTTCAAATTTTATATGATGCCATTAGACAAACCCTGTGGAACAACTGGGGGGATATCACTCCTAATGAAGTGAAGCTTTAGATCTGCTACCATCAGAGTATTATATTCTCAAGCATCTCAATAGAAGTGCAGCATTACAATTGTAGCATGCACCATGCAATTACACGTGTCCTGGAAATATTTGGACACATGTATGGGCATATCTCCAGCCCTTCTTTTGCATATCAACATGGAAAAAAGTGCACTGAATTCAATGTAAGGACAACACTGCTTCAAAGGTTGATATAAAAGTTGGAATCATATTTTTGAGGCTCCCTAAGTTGCCATTATATTTATACCATTTTCAAAACAACTATTTATTTGCCCGTAAATAATAGTTATTTCTGTTTACATTTTTTAAAAAAAACTTTGAATGACAACAAGCCTCCTGGTGTGTGGTTCAAAATAAACTCCTCTCACCCACCTCAGTACCATCTCAACACTGAAAACACAGTGTGAGGTAACAGTGTGAATCAATGCCTGTTTCATGTAAAATGTTCTTTCCACCATTTAGATCCAGCAGGGGCTGGCAGCTCCAGTGCTACTGAATCCACTTTAAGTCCCAGTCTAAACTTTACAGGAGCTAATCTAGATGCTGAACTCTATTCCTCAAATAAGAGCCGAAACAGACGGCCCTTTTGCATCACTGTTTGAGCCTCTTTGGAGCATGACGTTTATACACCGCATGCCCTGAAGCTGCTCTGAAGCCACCCTGGCCATTTACACATGGATGGCTTCAGGGTTCTCCAGTGGCATGGCGCTTATGTGCCACATTGTGCCGGAGTGTCTTAAAGCCAGCTTCCAGCCACAGCAGTACTGGAAAAGCCGGCTTTTTGCCAGCCAAAGGCTCTTTTCTACTCCTTTTTCAGCTGGGTTGAAGCCAGATTGGGGTCACAGTATGTGGTTGCTGTGGCCTCAATCTGACTTTAGAAGGAGTGACTAACCCCCCCCTTTTCAGGGCTATCTGTTTTGGTCCTAGGTTCAACAGTTGGATATCTTCCTTAAAGTTCAAAATACAAGCTAGAATAGATTTATCACTCCCATAGATGTGGGTGGCACCAATTTCTACTGACTTAGGCCACCTCCCTCTCTTGCAACTCTAACCAAAACACTATTTAGACCTACAAATCCCCTCTCACTCAGTTACACTTGTAAGATAACTTAGGTTTCCCTTCCTTGCTGTGAAAAAGAATTGATTACAAACACCTTGGTCCAAAACACACTGCAGAAATAATCCAGTCTGAGACTGCTTTAACTGCCCTGGCTCAGTGCTAGGGAATCCTGAGAATTGTAGTGTATTGTGGCACCAGAACTCTTTGACAGAGAAGGCTAAATATCGCCCAAAACTACATTTTCCAGAATTCCCTAGCACTGAGCCAGAGCAGTTAAAGCAGTCTCAGACTGGATTATTTCTGCAATGTGTTTTGGACTCTTACCATTAGTAACAATTTACTTTCCCAGCACTGGTCATAAACCCCATGTTCTCCAGATAGCAGTAGTTCAACCTATTTTCACAACTTTCACACTGGAAGTAGTTCTTGGATGCTGTTGCGGGGCCACTTTCATTAGTTTTATAGCAGTTGGCTCTCGTTATCCACAGATAAGAAATTGATTTTTCACTGTGCCACGCATTTAAAAGAACAACTACTTCCTTGGTAAAGAGTGTAAGAGCTACCTTAACAGAATGTATAATCCTGTAATATTGTTCCAGTAGTCCCTACATCTGTTTTGCTAATCTTCTCTGCAGAAAAGTGCCATTTTCCCAGGCTGAGTTTTCCTCAGTTACATGTCTTGCAAAGTAAAGAAAATTTTAGTTTGTAGACTGACTGCTGAGGGCAGTATCTACGAGGAAAACTCATTGGGAGGAGAATATGCTAACTGCAAAAAATAAAGTTTCTTCTTAACACCTACTTTGACCCACCAAAATGGTTCTCAGTCAGTAGCAACCCAAAGTACAGTCTGAGTTGGTCTACAGTCCCTTCTCAAGTAACAAAACATTTTAGATATCTGTTCTTATTTTCTGCACCTATCCATCAGTGCAAAGAAATCGCTGCCCTCTGACTTTGAGGAGTAGAATTCACAATCTCTCAGTGAACAAAAAGGCCACAGAGAGCATTGCCTGCCTAATCCTCACTGCTCAGATCCTCACCTCACAAATAAAGCCAGTATTGTTGTGAAAAATTACCAACCATTAGGAAGCCAGGTCCGGCATCTGGAACCATGGAGCTCCCTATAGGTTCTCCTGGCCTATTATAAACCTAATCCGTAACTCTAGTGCCAGAGTAAACTAAATTTTGTCCTTTCTTTTACTTTAACTGCAAGATTGGTGTGTCTGTGTGTTTATGATTGGTCATATGTCAAGACAAAATATAAGAAAAAATTTTAAAATTATATTATTAATAATACATTTCCATGGTTTATCCTTTTATTATTGTGTTGTCTATATCCCATCCTGTCTTTGTACAGTATTGGAACACGTATGCTTGTACTAACAACCACCTCTGAGTTGTTTATATAAAAGTGCAAAACATTTATAAGTGTTAATTTATATAAGCAGTGACAATAATCTCAAACTGGATTGTTTCTGCAGTGTGTTTTGGACCTAAGTCACACTTATCCTTAGAGCTGTCAATTCCCAGCACTGTAGGGTTTTCACTTATTCTCCATAGGCTTCTCTCATGGAACAAGATTCTATGGAATAGAGCTTGTATTCCCAGATGAGGAATGTACACGGTTGTTAGAGTTAGCAAACCTTTCATACTATACTTACTAATGACTGGTTTACCTCATACTTTATTGGACTTTAGGCACTGCATTTATTTATGGTGACTTCTGTTTGTTGTGTTGTATTGTGTGGGACACCCTCTCTCTGTTTCCATCACTCTGCCCTGCAGACGTTTTCTGTCTTCTTTCTCTTCTTCAATAAATCAAATGGGTTTGACTCTGGTAAGTAGTGTAATAAAGCTATTTTAAATCTTTTACCCATAAGATTGAGGGCCAAACAGATTGCCTGGTAAATCCGGCTTCCAGATTGCTTGGGAGCATGGTGTTTAGGCATGCTACACACCAAGTTTGCCTGGAAGCCATGCCCGCTATTCCACGCTGGCTGGCTCCCAAGTGAATCGGGGTTCTGGCCTTAGACCCATTCGCTCCTAGGCTGGTGAAAAAGAGCCAGTTCAGCATCAAAGGTCAGCTTTTTTCCAACACAAATAGATGCAGATTTCTTCCACTCCTATTTGGGGCAGAAGAAGGCCAGGTTGGGGCCACGGCATGCATTTGCTGTGGCCCCCACAGGCACATGGCTCTGCAGCTGTCCAATCCAGTGTTTTTGGGTAGTCTGTTTCACCCCCGAGTTTGCTTCTTTCTCTTCGAGCTTTGGGGCCATTCACATTACCTTTTAAACCGGTTTGAAATCAATTCTTCCACATGAAGTTCATATTGAGCCCGATTCTTTCACAATCCATGTCGAGGCTTGCACAAGGAAATGCCCCTTACCGCGGGTTATCGGGAATCGGGCTAAAATATGCTTTTCTGAAAAGACCCGGTTCCGCAAAATATGAACCTGCCCTCGATCATGTCAGGGCAAATTCAGGGGGTATTAAGGTCAGGAGCGAGCAGAGGTCAGAGCGTTTCCTCCCCTCATCCGAGGAGGGGGAGGGGAAAGAGCCAAAGGAAAAAGCAGGATCTGGAGGCAAAGGGTGACCGGAGGCAAAAGGGGGTGACTGATTGCAGGTCGGGGGGCAGGTCGGGGGGGGCGCAGAGGAGGCCCGGGACCATTTCACTTTGATTTTATTTTTATTTTTTTATTTTTGGCAAAAATGTTCATGTTTTTGGCATAGATTGATTGATAGATAGAACGTGAGCAAGAGCCAGGATCAATTCAGGGCAGGGCAGGGCGCTACAGCCAAGGGAAGCCTCTGCGATCCAACAGAGACCTTTTCCCTTTGGATTTTTTTAAAATTATTTTTGGCTGTCTATTGGCATTCTTTCCTTTGGATGACTGCTGCAATGCGATGAAGTTACAAATCGAATGTAATGTTGCAACTTGGCAAATTGATACAGCTTTTGCTACTGTCTCTGAGGGGTAGCCTATTATTTCCTTTGGAATGACTGCTGCATGCGAATGAATGAATTACCAATCGAAGTAATATTTCTCTTTCCAATATGTAAATTGGCAAATTGATACCAGCTTTTGCTAATGTCCCTAAGGCCTAGGGAAGAAAAAAAAGCATCCTTTTCTGGCATTCCGAGGTGAGGAATTTATATTATTTATTATTGTTGTGTTGTTATTACCCGTGTTGAGGCATTCTTCTGGGGTGGCAAGGAGTGGGGGATACAGGATGCATTAGCTTGCATTTTGGGGTTGAAAATGGGGCCAAGAGCAGATCATAACCTACAACATTGACCAAATGCCCACAACACACACCACACACACCAAAGGTTTTTAAATTTGACAAGTGGTGCCTGGTCCTTTAAAAAAGGAGGGGTGGAAAGCACACTTTTGATGCCCCAATGAGTGCTGGAAATGTCACCTATGACCATCATGGAACTACTTTGATTGACAGCCAGCACCTTCACCTTAAACCCGAATTCTCCAAGAGGGCATTCGTGTTAAAATGCCCCTGATTGGTAGTCAGGACTTGCTTCCGGGGAGATTCGGGACCCCCCCCCCCCCCGCATTTGCCCATTTCCTTCCGCGCAATGCCACCAGTGTGAATGAGGCCTTAGGTGCCCATGGTTAAGCATGGAACGGGTTGTATCGGCTTATGCCTTGTCAATATGTTACTCGCTTGAAAGATCTAATACATCCATTACATTTCACAGTACAGGTGTATTGCAATGGTGCATAGTAGAAGCCAAAATGCAACTATATATCACTTGTAGCTCACAGATTTGCTTTCAAAAACCCTTTGGGAAACAAAGGTAGTTCAGGCATCACACTTCACTTATATATTTGTTGAAAATTTTTGAGATAGGAGTCATGCGTCAGTGCAAGTTTTGCAACAGGCTTTCCTCCCTCTTTCAGACAGCCGATGAATAAAACATATTCTAGTCTCTTATTTGTTTTGACCTTTTTTTACACAACCATATTTCAGCTGCACACCATGTTTGTGTGTTTGTGAGAGAGAGAGCAAGAGAGAGAGAGAGAGAGAGAGAGATTGGGAGAGAGAGATAATAGGGCTTGCAAGCATTTTCTGCTTCGGCATAACTCCCATGCTTCTTTGACATTCATGACTCAGTTGAGCAATCCAGTTGATTTATGAGGCTTCACATTTCCCAACTAACTGGCTAATATAGTTACTCTAAAAGTGCTGCTAATCCAACTCTTGAGCTACATAACTCTGTGTCCATCAAATTACACTCGTCCCTGAATTGAAGGCATGAATGAATGATAGAGAAATTTGGAATCCGGGGTCCCACGTGATCATCACATATTTAATCCCTATGGAGAGCTGTTTTTAATACCTGGTCCTAGTTACTGCCATCATGTCCTGCTTCTTCCTTTCATTTGAGTGGGAGACATTACAATTCTAAAATGAAATTTTGTAATGCAGTCTGAAGCAATTGACCAATAATAGTATCATACAGCAATGAAAGAATTAGCTGGCCTAACCTCAGGATTATGTAAACTGAGAAAGGATACAGTCACAAGTTATTAAGAATTTAAAAAAGGGGACATCTTTGCATGGTGAAGTCTATACAAAGAATAGCCAAGGTAAGTGCCTAACTGACTCCTAAGTGAGAGATTGAGTTGCTTATTTCATACTATTTCCCCCTTAAAAACATTGGTCCCTAAATAATAAGCCGTGCTTTAAAAAAAAGATTGTGAATTCTTTTAGCACTGTAGGTCCATGCTGTGCAGATTCTTACCCATCCTGGATTCTTCCTCATCATGATTTCCAAACACCTTAGAAGACCTCTTTTGACCATTTTCACAATATTTTCAAATATACTTTTCATCCTTCCCTTCCCTATGATCACCAAGAGTAATGATGGGCGTGTAAGAGATTTCATGAAGGGCTCCTGTGATTGTAAAAATCTCATTCCTGGATGGCTTCAGGCACCATGTGTATTTTTTCAATTATGTCTAAGGGGTTTATTTAATTGCCTGTGAGATTTGTTACAACGAAGGCATGACTAGAAGCAGTTTTCAAGACGCTATGTAGGTCTGGCTTTCAAAATGGAGGATTGGCCCTATCACTAGGCAAAGTAAGGCATTTCACATCAGGTCACAGATTCCGGCTGTCATGAAAGATAGCAAATGGTAAGTTGTTTAATATGCTGTTGATGTATTTCACTGCCGTGACAGGAGTGAGAGAAGGAGGCACTTGTTCAATTTTCTGCCTCTCAAGTGCCAAAACAGTTTGACCAGCATGGCTATCATTTTTTGTATATGTAGATTCCACCTCAGGGTACTAAATATTTTGTTGAGGTCTTCCTGCACAATGTCATAATTCAGCTGTTGCATGGAAATTAATATAACACATTTTGGCATGAGTGTTTTGGATGTCTTTTAGTTTCTCTTCCATTTCCACAGTACCAGCTCTGGCTTATATGCCTTTGGTCAGCTTTGGTCTGCTTTGTCCTCCTTGCCATAGTCTCCCCATCCCCTCAGGTCTTTTGGAGAGAGAAATTGGGCTCCTACAACCCTTAAGCTGAGAAAATCTATTTAGTCAGGGACTGTTTTGTGTGAAAGAGTCCTAGTCTTATCGAACTACATTGCAAGTGCTGGCTAGGTCTGATGGGAGTTGCAGTGCAGCAACATCTGGAGGGGCTCCTCTTTTGCTCCGTCTTTGAAGGCATAGAATGAACCCTTCTAAATAGTGACAAGCTTTCATGGGGAGCTGCCCCATTGAAGCTTGCCAAATTCTTCAATTTATTTTTTCCCTTACCAGTACTTGCCAAAGCCTTTCCAGTATTTACAAAGGATTTAAATAATGTTTTTGGCTGTCCCAGCTTTACTAATTTTCCTTATCAATCTGCTTTTGGCATGTGCTGTATTTTTGTTATTTATACCATACAGCCCTCCGTAAAAAAGCAAACAAAACTCTAGACATACACACTCTGGGTAATTGTTGTTTGTTTCAATCATAACTACAGCTTAGACAATTTATAAGGAAAACAATATAGGCAAATAATGTAGGCAAACAAACCGATGAAAGTAATGCAAGTATAGCCCATCCTTTGTAAGTATCAACTGTCCAGAGCCTATAGGCTCCCTTTTATGTTGAGATCAACCCAAGTAACCAGAGGAACACCCTTCACAGTGCCAACTACAATCTGACCTCGACTTCACTTTTCTGCCTTGCATCACTGAGTGACAGATGGTGTGACCAGCTATTAGACAGTCAACTAAATCTACCACCTGCTTCATGTTCTTCCTGGCTATGAACCCGTTTTTGTTTGTTTCTTTGTTTTGTTCACTTCTCTTGAAACGTTCATTCTACTAGCAGGGAAGCAAAATTGGGGATGAAGGGAGAGAAGTTTACAGGATATCCTTGAAGTTGTTCCTTATGATGAAACTCTTTCCTATATTAGAAGAGTCACGGTTCATGCTCTGCTGTTCCTTCTGAATACAGTCACTCCTTTTGATGGACAATTCCCCCGGGATTGCCAGTGGGGAAAACAGTGAGGACCTGCCAAGATGTTTCTTTGGCTCTCTTTTGCTTGTTGAACAAAACCAATTTGAAAAACCTATGAGATTAGAAACCCATCAGAAAGCAGCTGTACAGAGATGGCAGCCACAATTTCTTCTGCTTCCCCCCCACTCTTCCCCCCCCCCCCCATTGTGCCATTCCTTA
>NC_056523.1:208900921-208905148 GCF_019175285.1 Sceloporus undulatus
TTTAAAATACATGGGATTGCCATAAATTGGTACTTGTAGTCCAAGACAATTCCCACCCTGATATTGTAGGTCTGTAGCTTGAGAATATTACAGAGAATATTATAGATATGATATCAATCTGAACACATTTTTTGCTGAATATCTCTTCTAAGCAAAGAGATGATTCCCAATGATGTCTTGCATAGGATTGGTGCCCAGGAAGACCATATCTCCCAGCCTTTGCTTTGGAGCCACCTGATGTTAATGACAGACAAATTGTGTTAAATTGCATGTAGTTACATGTGCAAATTAGATCTGGATCACTGGTTCATAGATTTATTCTGGACTAGCTCCTAGTATTGACCAAATTACTTTAGATGATATGTAACTGTAACTCTGTTCTAACATTACTAGATGTAGGTATGTAATAAAGCCCTAATCATGAGCTTGACATAGCCTTTGCTCTGCCTCCTTCTACCCATCTGAGAAAAGAAGTCATTTAAGCTAGCTCAGATATTAGATCTGTATTTGGTGCTTGCTATCATAAGATGACCTTCTAAACTGCAGGCTATGAATCCTATTAGCAGAGCTATGACAGCTTGATTCAATTCTTTTCCCAGGATGCTGCTTCAGCACTTTGTTCCTGATGCCTCATTGCTTGGGGAGGGAAGGTAAAATGGGAGAAAAACATCTGGATCTGCTTCACTGCAGTTCTCTTCTCTTCAAAATATTGAGGGACACAAGACAGAGATGGTAAGTCTGCATACAATTCAATTGACCACTGAGGTTAACGCTATATTAGCTGTTACAGCTTGCAAACTTTGTACCAAAAATCTCAGCTTCTTTGGCCTCATCTGCACTTAAGAAATAAAGCAGTTTGGCATTGCTTTAACATCAGTGGCTCACTGCTGTGCAATTCAAAATTTTATGGTTATGTCAGTCATTAAAGTCACGAAAAAATTGTTCCTTGGAAAAAATAAGGCATCTTTGGTGAATACTTTTCATGACAACATTTTCTTCTATAAATGATGTATAGATTTTATTTTCAAATGGGGGGTTGGGTTGGGTTGTTAGCTATAGGGAGTCTGTTTACACCAAGTTAGTGACAAGAAAATGTTGTCATAAAAAGTATTTAGCATAGATTCCTTATTTTTTCCAAGGAACAAATTTTTTCTAACTTTAATGGTTAACATAACCATAAAATTTTGAATTGCACAGCACTGAGCCACATATCACTGCATTCTTCAAATGTGCCAAAAAAGAGATTCACTAACTTGGCATCAGTAGACTCCCTATAGCTAACAACGCAACCCCCCAGTTGAAAAATAAAATTGGTTAGAAAATCTGAAATTAATCCTCCTCAACATAACATCCATTAATTCCAAAAGAAAATCCACAGGAAGTTAAAAAGGATCATCCCAGGTAACCTCATAGCAACCTAAGGGACCAAGGGTGTGCCTACTTGCCTAAGATCCAGATGTCTAGAAAGGTTGTTGTTGTTGCTGCTGATTATGTTTTTTGTGGAAAAAAATATGTTTCTTGCACAAGAAACACTGCATTTTTTCTCCAAGAAAACACTGCTTCATAAACTGGAAACAGGTTTTCTGTCCAAAACAAACAAAACATGTCTCTGCACATAATATATATATAGATTTGTGTGCAGCATAACCCTTTATAAGAATTTGCAAATTGTGAATATCTCTTGAGACTTGTGCAGAAATCTACACTTTCTCCTGTGGCAGGAACAAAGCTAGCAAGACAATTCACCATGGTATGCAAGGTTTTAAAAATGCAAAGATTTAGATCTATAGTAAATGCCTGATGCTTTATTTTGCTTGAATGGAAAATGTTAGTGGACTTTTGGCTGAGTGGTACACCACAGTTCCCATTTGGAATTGGTGACAAAATTCTATGAATCAGAGATTCCACAGGATGTTATAAATTAGGACCACTCGATCAACATTTAATTATAGTTTTCATATATATGTAAAGAACTGCCATGTCAGGACTACCCAGGGTCCAGAGATTTCAAGCTGAGATCTAGGGATCCTTGTGGTGTCATGACTCCCAACTTGGGAGAAAGGCAGGATATAAATTCAATAAATAAAGAAATAAATGAAAATGGGAAGTAAGCCCTGGTAATGTTATGAAACAACGGTGATCTTATTTTACCCTGAGATCTTCCTTGTTCTGAGGAGTGGAAAAGAGAGCCAAGGTCCTAAACTTCAAGACCAGGGCTTGAAACCTGGGAACCTATAGCAAGCACAGAGAATTCTGGAAAGAAATGCTAATTTAACTCCTATCTAATGAAACCCATATGGAAACAACATGACCTTATTAATGTTTATTTACTGTTTATGTGCTGATCATTGTCAGTAACCTTTACAGTAACCGTATCATTTTTGTATTATTTTAACAAAATTCTTTCTCTTTCAAAAACAAACCCAGTCACTTCAGCCTCCACAGTCATAAATGTCATCTCTATGGACTGTGATGAGTATCTTCAGCAACCTTTCTCACTAGATGAATATATTTGGTCTTCTTTTTTGTTCTTTTGGAACGTTACAGTCGGCCCTTCTTATACACGGATTTTTTATACACAGTTTCAAACATCCTCAGTTTGAAAATGTTCAAAAAAAAGTATAAATTTCAAGTATCAAACCTTGATTTTCCTTTTTTTTTATAATGGACACGATTTTGCTATTTCATTATATTTAATAGGACATGAGCATCCACGGATTTTGTTATCCACGGGGGATCTTGGAACCAAACCTCAGCGTCTAACAAGGGTCCACTGTATATTCATACTGACTTTCTCCATAATATGTACACCAGGTACAGTTTTCCCAGTTTTGAGAAAAGAAGAGAATAGAACAATTGCAATGATCAATTGAACCACTTCAAACATGCCCAAAGAATCCCATTTTATCTCTACTAGTTCAGGAGCTCAGATACTAGAGAGGCAACCATCAAAGAAGTTTTGCTACCCTCTGGAATTGGATTGTCAATGTTGTCTAGCCTCTCTTAAAACTGACCTTTCACTCTGTCCTCGAAGAAGGCAGATGGTAGGATATCTTCCCCAAAAATGTGGAATTGCAGCTTTAGGGCACAATCGTAACTGACCTAATTGCTTAAGGGGCAGTTGAGATTAAACTATGCCAGCTGTTGCAAAGAGAAGCACAAACCCTTGCCAGACTACTTGGACTATACTTAGTCTGGGCTATATTTCTGTAACATGGAACCTTATTGCACCCATCCCACCCCCCAATTATGGGCACGGGAAGGGGCCACTCGGGGATGCATGAGTCCAAGAAAAAATGCATTTTACAGCACCCCAATGTGTCCACAAAATGGCCCCATTCCGTCGCGCGGAGCCAAGCCATTCCTATTCAGGGCTGAGGCGTGTCCTTTGGCTTGAATGGAAGTCTTCCGAATGAAGCAAAGGATGCGCCTCAGTCCTGAATGGGAACAGCTTGGTGAGGGGCGACTTTGGGGTGCAGTAAAATGTGTTTTTTCTCGGACTCGCGCAGCCCCTTCCCATTCACATAACGGGGGGGGGGGGGGAATGGGTGCAATAAAGTCCATGGTGGCATACTTCACTGGAATGGAGGGTACAGGATCTAGTCCAGTGATAGCAAACCTATGGCACGTGTCCCAGAGGTGGCACTCAGAACCCTCTCTGTGGGCACATGTGCCAGAGTTTGCCAGAGTTTGTTACTAAAAAGCCAGAGGGACATGGCACTTTGCACTAAATAAGTGGGTTTTGGGTTGCAGTTTGGGCACTCAGCCTCTAAAAGGTTCACCATCACTGATCTAGTCCCTTGCTGTGTTCCTCTTCTGCCCCCTTTTTACCCTTCCCCCTAGAAGATCTTAGTCAGAAGGCCATTTCTGCTGGCAACCGTGGAGAAGGGCAGAATGCAAATCCTGGAAATAAGTACAAAAATAAATTCTTGACAGATATCTGAATTTGTTGACAGAAGAGGGCTTCCCCACCCCAACAAAAGAGACTTTAGTGTAGCTTCCTTCTGCTGGGCGATCTTCAAGTTGAGATTCTAGAACTAGACAAGCTACTTTTGGCAGACGAATGGGCTTCTCTTCCTTTTGAACTACCTTTTCTGTGGTCTAAAACGTCTAAATAAGTGAGACACATGTTTTGACCTTCAACTTTCCCTTCTGTTAGGAGGCTCAAGTTCTGCTGTTGCTGACAAAACTGTCTTTAATTTACAGTGAAAGCTAGGAAAATGGTGC